>NC_044193.1:31099059-31243049 GCF_900880675.1 Sparus aurata | reverse complement strand
ATATATATATATACACATCATACATACTTACCTATCTCCCCTATATATACCTACAATATAACATATATATAATATATATATATATATATATATATCTATATTGTATAGATATGTATATATAGATAAATCTAGTCTATGTATATACTATGTAATATGTTATATAATATGTATATGTGTATATATATTATCATATATATGTATATATATATATATATATATATATATATATATATATATATATATATATATGTAGACTCAAGGATGAACTGATTAGAGTTTGGTGGGCAAAGGCCAAGGTCACACACAAAACACATTTTTCGCCATAACTAAAGACTTGTTACACTAATAATGTGGCAGCACAGAGTCACATTTAACTTTTAGCATGGAGAGAGTAACGTTGGTAGAGCTGAGTAACAAGACAGCAGATGATTGGTTGTCAAAGCAATGGCTCCATTATATATTTGACGTCAGGTTGCGTGACAGATGGAGGGGGGCTGGAAGTGGACCAGGGGCCAGCAGTTTGAAACCACTGGTATAAACCGTGTAAAGTTTTTAAAATGTCTCCGAAATGAAACACAATGCATTTTGGTGAGAAACACTGGATATAAGCAGCATACAGCATACTTTGTTTCCATGAGAACTCCACAGAGCACATTTTAAAAAACGGGTGAAAATGAAAAGGTACACTGGGACTGGTGATCTGTTGAAAATCAGCAGTCTTTATCTGAGGCGAATGGGGAAACAGATTGTAATCTGCCCTTCAGGTTCACTGGTGAACCATTTTCATGGGCAGTGATCCTCTGTTCTGCAGGAACCTCGTACTGTGATGGACATAAATATTAAAAAGACAAAAGTTTCCTGATTCCATAACTTACTGAAGCACTATATTTTTCAGCTACACCTATGAGGACGAAGAAGGGGTCTATGCAGAAACTCAGTTTGTCTTTGATTTGGAGCTGCCTCTGGATTTCAAACCCATAATAGGAGATAAAGAGGTGCAGGAATTCTACCTCCTGTCCATGGATAAGGTTAGTATTGCTGAAATAACAGTGTTCTGAGGAGGGACATTAAATAACAAAAAATGAGATTAAGATGTGATGAAAATATGAGAGAGGTACTATGTAATGGCTCTGTCTTGGTTTTAGGTGAAGGACCTGTTGGCCACTGAAGACTTCAAACCCAACTGTGCCATGGTGGTCTTGGACTTCCTCATTAGACATTCATTTATTGAGCCAGACACAGGTTTGCAGCCATCAACATAATTTCCATCCCATCAGTCGACTAATTCACATCTCTTTTTTTAACAAAGTCCCATATGCTCTTTATTTCAGTGCCATGTTATCAGGAATTTGTGGCAGGACTCCATCAGACATTAGAATGAAGCTGAGGACCGACTGTCAGGCCAAGGCACCACCTACTGGATGTTGCACTGTTTCTTAGTGCTGTATCTTAGATAACTGCACTCATTTCAGTTTCTTGAAGACGTTTCATCTCTCATCCAAGAGACTTCTTCTGTTCTATTTAACTGGAGGGGAGTTGCAGGCTTTAAAACTCTTTCTGGGAATGTCCTTACAGAGTCATTAGAACACACATGAGCTTGGAGTTGACCCAACCAGTCTCCACTCAACCTTCTATTTAGGCCTGTAGCAGCTAATAATGTTATAACAGCTCATAATGAATAACGGCTTATAATATAATAATTTCAATGTAATAGAAGTTCATAATGTAATAATCTGCTCATAATGTAATATAATCACGGATGCATATTATAATAAGGGTTTGCGCAATATGTAATAATGTAATAACTTATTACATTAAGAGCCTTATTGATACCACTCATGATGTAGCTAATAACAGCTCATAATGTAATAATTAGGGATGTCCCGATCCGATCTGTAGGATCGGGATCGGAGCCGATCTGGGCATTTTTCCGCTGATCGGAATCGGCAGTTTTGAACGTGGACCCAAGCCCGATTTTTTTTTTTTTTTTTTTTTTTTTTTTTTTTTTACGTCAGAGCACAATTTGTGGCGGAACACAGACGCGCGCGTGGTGTTACTCTGTGAAAACCTGTGAATAAAGTGTCTGCCGTGTGGAAATAACGTCAATTAGAAAGCGAAAGCAGTCCAACGGTGACATGTAACATCTGCTATACGGCCGTTTCGCGGAGCTGCATTTTACTACTCATTTGATACAGCATATACAAAACAAAAACTCAAAGAATACAACGTGTTCACTCGAGAGTACAGGCAAGGAGACCAAAGCAGCAAACAGTCGCGGATACTTTCAGTTATGAGAAATATCCTCAGCGACATGTCCACAAATAATACAGAGAGGGTCATCAAATTAATCGCTCTGGAAAACCAGCTCATCTCCGTAATAGGGGATCAGGGTTTTCTTCGTCACCTGGAGTTTTTGAATCCCCGGTATGCCCTACCATCTCTGCATTACATTTATGCCACTTTCGAGTTACAACATGCCGGTATATGCGCACTAGTTTGGTGGGTCTCATACAGCATGTAAAGCAGGCAATCCAGGAGATGCTGCACGCGTTAATAGACAAGCAACGTGTCCACGTCATTTTATGTGACAACGTAAAGTACATGAAATAAGCAAAGGATTATATGGAGGTACCAAGCGTGAGCTGCGTCTCACACACACTTCAGCTGGCTGTACACGAGGGTCTGCTGTCACAATGCAGCATCACACACTCACCTGCTAACACAAGGAAGGTGGAGGCCAATGTTGTAATAGCATATGCAGAATAATTAAGAGCTATATTAAAGTATATACTTTGTTTCAACAAAATAATAAAAACCTATTAAGGAACAGCTTGGATGCAGGTACTTTTTTTCTTAATACAGCTGTGTTATCTAGGAAAATATTAGTTAAGGCCAAGTATCGGATCGGGACTCGGTATCGGCAGATACTAAATATTAAAGGACTCGGATCGGGATCGGGGTAAAAAAAACCTGATCGGGACATCCCTAGTAATAATAGCTCAGATAGTGAAAAAAGTGTTGCATTATCATCATTGTTACCTCTGTCATCCCTGCAGGGGTGGAAGGAAACACTTTCACCTGTGTCTGTCTGTCAGCAAGATCACACATTTCTGCAAACATGGTGGAGCATCAGCCATATTAGGTGCCATATACTGTACCTCCGCTCCCAATGAGTGGCAGGCCTCATAAAAAGGAAGAGAAGCTTAATTGTTTAACACATCATCTTCCATAGGTCAAATCCATGGTATAAAGGCCACAACTGTATACACTGACAACTAGAATGCACTTATTGGCAGAGGTCTGTTTTTGTGTTTGACCATGATTTGTACATAGGTGGCGCTACAGTAACCAAACTCAAAAGCTGGCAGGATAGGAGGTTGGATTAGGGAAGAAGGAGGGGGACTGTAGTTTATGTAGTTTAAAAGAGCATTTTCTTTGCTACAATAACTAATAATAACTTTTGCAATAAAAACACATTTAAAATTGTTCTTTTCAAATAAGTAAGTGAACACTCTTTCCTTCCACACAACCTGATGGAGAACCTTCCAGTAAAAATTTTGCCATCTTTTATTGTTGGTCTTTAATGCCAATTTAATAAAGGCTGTAAAACATTATTTTCCTACTATTTATGTTAAATACATGATACAAGCAGCATAACTTTACAACTCCTAGACTGATCAATTGATACTAAAGTGTGTTAAGTATAGTCACTGTCATGCAGTGGCAATGTAGTTATTAGCTTATAAGCTAAGAATAGCTTTACTTCTGGCGTTTTGCATTTACACTTCAAAATTCATTACGGTTGTGTTAATTTGTGAATATTATCTTTCTGATCAAAATGTGTGACTTGTGAAACTTGTGTTTACTGATCTTATTTTCTGCAATGATAAAAACCAAATTCTCAATTTTCTCGATTATTTCTCCAAATTCTGTTGGCCTTTTGCATGCTTCTACTCAGAAAAGTGATTCTGAAATGGATCTTCCGAAATTCAGTTAAACACCTGAAATGAGGTCTATGGCTAACACAAGAGATTTTCACATTTAGTTCTACAACATAAAATATTCAAGAACATTTGTATAATTTAAAACTTGTTTTAAATGCCGACAAAACTAAAGTATTGCTGTTCTCTAATACAAAATCAAAACCACAATATCTGCCCTCAATCCTCTCTTCTCAGGGTTTAAAGATTGAATGTGTTTCCAATTACAGATATCTTGGTATATTAATTGATAAATCCCTCTCCTTCGCAAATCATATTCAGCAGCTGGTTAAAAGATTGAAACTGAAACTGGGTTTTGGTTTTGGGATCAAATCCTGTCTTTCTTGTAAATCAAAAAAGAGACTGATTGCTGCCACTTTTATGTCGGTTCTGGATTACGGTGATGTTGTATGCAAGCGGGCCCGGTTCTAGGCATGGGCATGGGAGGTCAATGCTCCGCCAAATGCTTCAGCTGCCCCAGCAGCCCCACCAAACTGACCCCGCTTCATTCTGAAAAAAAATAAATAAATAATAAAAAAAAAGTATATTCAACTATATTATGTTGTAATTTATTCCCATAAATACTGCTCAAAGTAATCACAGTCAGCGGCTTTTCTGCCAACAGAGCCGGTGTCTCTCTCTCTCTCTTGCGCCGTGCATACAGTCAGTAGCAGCTTCTCTCAGTATTGAGCCTTATACACTCAGTTAGCATCACATTAGATGCAACGGGCACTCCAGACAGTTGCAGCCACAGGCTTGTTAGTTGTTAGCATGCCTGCTAGCAGTAGCATAGTCCCATCAGCAGCTGCTGCGGAGTTTTTCTTTTCCCCACTTCGCAGCATGGGAAGCCTGAAGCGGGTTTCAACTTTCAACCATTGCTCCCCCTACTGTAAGTCCTGTTGGCCCGCGAACCTCCCCCAGCCCCGCCGACAGGATCAAACCACACATGTTAGAGAGGGGACCCCATTACCTTAAATTCAGGTTAGCGCCGCCGGCCACTGTTTACTTCCTGGGGCCAGAGCCTCCGACAGCAGCTAATCTAAGGGTACTAGTGGCATCAAGCAGGGAGAAACAGGGAACCAAGGCAGACACACGACCTCCCGAAATGTGAGAAAGTGGCGTACTATAATATAGCGTTAATCAGTCAAGATTTACATTTATAGTACTGTTTACAAAATTGCTTTGTCACAGATCATAAAGAAATATGCATTTTGCCCCCGCACCAAACTTCCCAACCTCCCATCTATCACGATTCGGCATTTTTAACATGTGCAGATTGCAGAGGATCCACAAGCCGTTGTGGGCCCGCCGACTAATCACTTTATTCCCTGTCCTGTCAAGTGTTATTCATATTCTAAATGATCATCACATTTCTCCAATTCCTTCGTATCTTCTAAAGAAGTAATCTGAATAGTATTTATATCCCACATACAAGTCTCTAAATCACATTCATGGTTACCCTCTACAGTCTACAGTCACAAACTTTTACACCAGTCTGCATTGTTTTGTAGAGAAATTTCTTATTCAGATGTTCTAAAACGTGCATGCTTTGAAATAACCACAAATCTAACTGCATTTTTTTATTTGATTATTTGTTTGCAGAAGTTAAAAATAAAGCAATGCCTTCTGGGAATTTCAAGACTGAATCGAGTGGAGCGTGGTTGTTGGAAGTTGGAGATCGGAAATTGGGAGTTGACTGAGATTAAGATAGCAAAAAAAAAAAAAAGTGAATCGAAGCATCAAGCCACACAAGGGGGAGCGGAGAAAAGGAGAGAAATCTAAGATAAGACAGCACTGTTGGCTGACAGTGAAAAATTGTGTCAAACTGACTGATTTGTTTTTTAGATCTAGTGCAGCTTCAGCTAGAAGAGGTAGACATGGATGATGACTGATGGCAAAACACTTTTATTATGGAATGGCTGGCTCTGATGATTTTTTTTTATGCATTGGGGTTGTGCATTGATATATCCATGTTTTGGTGCAGTTGTTTATAGCATCACTGGGGCTATCAAAAGTGTGTGTTCTTTCCGTGCGTCAAAAGTTCTATCTGCCAGTTGCGCAATATTTAGGATTAGATTCCATTTAATATTAGATAACTAACTATAATTGGGCATTGATAAAGTTGTCCTCCTAAAACGGGGGAAGGAGGTTGGTTTAAACTTTAAAATGCCAATTACATTGTAGCTTCAAATTTAAATAGAAAATACGTTAGCAGACTGACATCAATAATTTGTTGGCCACAGAATTTGTTTTCTTCGTCAATCCAGAAAAAGAATTCCCGTCAGAGCTTCGCCAATGGAACCATGGTGAATCTGCGATGCTTATGTCTGGGTTGGCATCATAGACTGGGAGGCATACAAAAAAACATCATCTCTATGGCACTCAACACAGTAGCAGTTGGTGACCCATCAACATTTCTTACCGCCCCCCCAATTAAGGCAGTCTAGAACCGGGCCTGTATGCAAGCCTCGTCTCAAAGCTTACATGCTCTTGACACTGTGTAACATGGAGCTCTGAGGTTCATCACTGGTTGTAAAGCACTGACTCATCACTGTACACTATATGAATGGGTTGGATGGTCCTCCATATCAATATGCAGACTGAGACACCTGCATATTCTCATTTACAAGGCAATCTTAGGTTTTCTTCCTTCTTACCTTTTGTCCTACATTAACCGAAGTAATGCTGGGACGTACAATCTTCGTTCTCAGGATTTGTTCTTGCTGTCTGTCCCAAAAATCAGAACTGAACTGGGAAAGAAAGCATTTAGGTTTGCTGCTCCCTCTGCCTGGAACATGCTACAAAAAACTTTGAAATAGAATGAGTTTGTCTCATTGAACACTTTTAAGGGGAAATTGGATGACCTGGAGGCAGAAACATCTGGTTGTAGATGTTTTGCCTGAGGCATTTATGACTGTAGCTAACCTTCAAATGTGGCTGTTTTGGATGCTAAGTGTCTTTAATGTTTGTGTCCACCTTGTGTTTGTGTGTATTTATGATTATGCTGCTGCATGTCTTGGCCAGGACACTCTTGTAAAAGAGATTTTTAATCTCAATTAGTCTTTTTTTCCTGGTTAAACAGAGGTTAAACAAATTTTTAAAAAAATGTCAGTTAATACCTCACCTTTGAATATTAAAGCATTTACATGTCTTTACATTTACATGTAAAATATGGTGGTTGCTAACAAGTGACTATATGAGACTACAGATGTACAGATGTCAAGGGCATTAACGCTAATTATGCCAAACATAGGCTCATCTTCTCACTACTTTACGGACTTTAGTTGCAAACTAATCTAACTAACTTTCCAACTTCTAGACTGATCAATTGATACTAAAGTGTATTAAGTATAGTCACACAGAGGTAAAATGATGATAATGCAACACTTTTCTTACTATATGAGCTATTATTACATTATGAGCTGTTATTACATTATGAGCAGTATCAATAAGGCTATTAATGTAATGAGTTATTACATTATTACATTATGCGCAAAGCCCTAATTACGTTATGCGTCCGTGAGTTTATTACATTATGAGCTGATTATTACATTATGAACTTTTATCACATTGAAATTAGCACATTATGAGCCGTTATTACATTATGAGCCATTATTACATTATTAGTTGCTACAGGTCACTGAATATGGTCTACCATATTCGATTTTCTCTTTTGCTTTTGCTTGTATAAATCTAAGAAAAAATGTATAAATGAGACCCAAGGTATGTGTTTCCAAAATCAAGAATAAGCTTCGACGCTTCTGTCGTAATTAATTCAGGATACATCTTATTTTTTCCAATCCAAGTAATCTTGTCTAGCACTGTTCAGTAAATGGAATCATTAAACTTGTTTCAAGGTGCCGATTTTCCTTTGTGAAATATCTATTTTATTAGAGCTGACAACTACAAATTCAGCAAGAACAATTAATGATTTTTTTTCCCCTTTTTGTTTGAATGGTAACCACCAACTGTAGACAGTAAAGTGTGTTTAAGTAATCTGACACCTGTTGTGGCTCTAGCCTAAAGCTGCAAGTAAACTGAAATTCTTTCAGTGATGTCACACAGTAGCAAAATTGCATTGTGAGTGCCACGTTTCCAAAAGTAAGATTGATGCATGAAATACAAAATTATATCTCTAGTTCTGCTGGAACCTACATTCCCCACAATGGAACAGAGTCATTGCGTGACAGCACTGGAGGCAATTTATCAGATTACATCCAGCTTCCTCTGAAGCCACACAATACATTATACTTTTTCACATGTGCAGTAGTGCTCCCCAACACATGTAAACACTTTAATGTGTAAAACTGGTGAAGGGGCAAACCGAAGATTTTACCTTTCACAGACTGTCATTGAGTCCAACTGAAAACAGTTATGTCTATGTCTGTGAAAATAGTTGGAGACAACAAATTTACAACACTGTGTTTTTACAGGACTTCGTACATTCTGTCTCAGTTATTCATTACAGCTACATAACAGCCATAAGCTAATCGCTGCACAGTACAACCAACTGAAAATATTTAGCATGTTAAATACAGTGTGACTAATTGACTATCTTTGGAAACTTTGGGAGCTCTATTACAATGTACAATGTAGAAGTGAACTATTTTAAATACAGGAAATTTGTAATGACTGATCCACCTGCGAGTGGCAGTCAAAGGCATCTTTTACGCAAGTAACTGAAATGGTGTTGTGACAGAGTTTGGTCATTATCAGTTTATTTCCTGTAGAATACATTATAAAAGACTGGAGAAAAATGAGAATACACTTGTGTACACAATAATATTCCTCTTACAAATAACCAATACTTGCATTTCATAAGCTGACATTTTTTTTGTCAAAGTGTGCACTACACTGACTTTTTGTTTTAAACTGTGTGCAAATAATACAGCGTGAGCCAGTAGAATATCACATTAAGTTAAAATAACATATAACAGAATATAAAGCATAAAAAGAACAGTTGTATCATAAGTGGAAACAAAACACACTTCCAATAAACACCATGACGTTCAGGTACAAGGTAAATTTTCAAATAAAAGCTGGTGTTTAAGAAATGTGTCTCACAGCCAAACAACACATAATAGCTGGGTTTAAAACATAGAGGGGAAAAATTATACTGTTATATCTTAAACAGTAAAATTTTATGTATATTTCCACAGCACTTATTCCATGAACAGAGCCATTTCATACTCCCTACATTTTTCCTCTGACTTTCATTTCTCAAACAGAATTTCATTTTCAGTAACACTTCACATTAAGCCTTTCTTACTCAGGCTATATAAGTCTTAATAATAGCATAATAAACATGTTAGATAAGACATGCAAAAAAGTGTTCATAAATAATAAAGGATCTGTCAACCTTAAATTTGCTTTTGAAAGTGAACTGACTCAGGTGCAGAGTTAACGGTTAATAAATGCATAATAAAGTTTTATTAGTCTTAAAAAGCAACCAAATAGATAGGAAAAGTTTCAACAATGACATAAGTATTTTCTTGTAATTGATTAGAAACGGCCTAATATCTGATGATAAACGTGTAAATTAATGCCTTTGTTTTCATTCTATAATTATTTCCATTTGCTTCCTAATGAAACTCAACACTGCCTACAAATGTTTTTTTTTTTAAAAACAAAACAAAAAATTGTCCTAGGAGCTGCTGGGAGCTTACTTATGTTAAATCTGTAAAGAAGGACTGCATTCCTCTCCAAGTTCTTAGCAGCAATTAAAAAAAATAAAAAACTGAGGTGAAATAATTTGTAACTTAAAATAATATTTATGTTAAGAAGGAGAAACTAACACAACATGACTGTTAAACTATGATGGAGATGGTGCTGTAGAAATGCACATTACACATCAAGACAACAGTTAACATGAAGGAAGTGTTGATTTTGCAAAATAGCAGATTAGAACATGAGCAGATCAGAAACGTGTAGGCTTCTCACTAAAATAAACAACTTTAGGAAATCAGAAATTAATATTGTGTCTCTAATGTAACTGTTTCACACAAAGGTCTGGTCCTCCCTATATTTGAGGTAAGTTAAGGCCCGTATCTCAACTCATCAACCTCTTAATACCAACTTTATACACTGTTTGACAGTCCAGATCAGTTCAATCACTTCCAGTTCCACTCACTTCCACTGGGAAAAATAGGAGAAAGGTAAAACTTAGAGACTTACAGGACACAACTGGAAGACAAGCACAGTCACACTGAAAGCACTGAGCCGCCTGATCTCCTCTGGAGCTGGCCTCAACCTCAAAATAAAAAGCTTTAGTAAAGGACAGCTGAGACCATTGCACTCATCTCAGAGAACTGGAGTTCTACCTCTGACAACTTGTGTTGTTCCTTTCTCTTAACATCTTCTATTTTAAAGTCAAATGAATCCTAAACACATGATTACCATATTTGTTCTTGTATTTGAAAGCTAAAGGCTATAACCCCGAACTTCAGTGTATACTCCCTTTTCCCTTTGTGTGACCTTTGTATCCCCTTTGGCCTGGTTTGACTTTTCCCCCTTATCACTGTAACTCCCTATTCAAATGTGCCCTTCTTAGTAACAAGGCAGGAGGGATGTTTTTTTCTTGGTTTGGATTTCTTTCCCCTCCCTCCCAATCCTGAGCTGACACTCTAAAGCAGAAGGCAGCCACCCTTCTTTCCTCGTCTCTTGGCCTGTAGAGCCGCCCTAGTGGCCATTTCAAACACCTCCCTCACACCATCCTTTGTCTTGGCCGAGCACTCCAAGTAACCAAAGGCATTGATCCGGTTAGCCATATCCTTCGCCTCCTCTGACTTCACTGGTTCCTGTTAAAATAAAACAATGTCAAAGAGGAAAATTAAAGACAGCACATCTTTTTATTAATGTAGGCGTAATACTTCTCAAAACTTTCCCAGAGCCCAGTTAAGCCATTTCAAAATATGTTTTGCCATCACAATGCAACATCTGCATGATGAAACTATGCTGACCATAATCAGTGGGCTGTAGGGTCATTGTGGGTCATTGTGTCATTGAATCTTGCTGGACTGTGATTGGACTGTGTTGACAGCTGTGTTAAAGTCAATGGGATGTGCATGGAGAAACATTAACCCTAACCTTACAACACTTTAGAGAGTAGGTTAACCCCTTAAGGAACACTGTTAATACTTTTTTTGCTAATAGTTTTAGGCATCAGATCTTAACAGTATATACTCATTGAAAGCTGAGACTGTCGTGATTATTTTAAACAAACACAAAGGAAAAAAGTTATTTCCAGACCATGTAATAGCCTTCTAAACTCACCACGACACAACATTAGAAAGAGCCCTCTACCGCAAGAAGCAAGAATGCCTACATACCTTCGAAGTGTTCCCTTTTTCCACAGCGACAACGTCATGCCACAATTTTTTTTTCATAGTTCGCCAAGAGTCCATAGAATGGGAATATCCATGTCATTTTACCCAAAACTAGCTACAAGTGTCGAACAAGCAAGAAACCTTAGCTTAGTCTTAGCTTTCATTTGAGACCAAGATTATATTTCTAGGTAAAGGGGTTCTCAAGTTATAAGCCTTTCAATCTCAGTAGGCGCTCTTGGAAAAAAAGGACGCAAGCAGAACGCACAGACATGCCTTTAGAAAAACAAATATGAAAAATCTATTTTTTAGTCTTTTGACTTAAAATTTTGAGTGTAGCAAGCTGAGACCCTTGTCTATGGCCTAATTGTGTCTGCTGTGTCCATAGACATACCTGAACCCTTATATCTTAGTCAGTTTATTGACATTTGAATTGGACGGAAACCAAAACCTGTGTTCCAACCTCTGTAACTCTGTGTCAGTATGTCATAGAATCACACTTACACTAGAAATAGAAAAACCTTGAGGGTGTTACCTTTCCAATGGTACCAAGCACATCCCTGAGTCTCAAACTATGTGGGAGCTGTCATGCTTTTAACTTCGGTATGTCTTTTGGAAAAAGAACCTTAAAATGGGGGCGTTCATTAAGAGGTTAAAGACTGATTTGTTTGTCAACATGTTGTTAGTCCCTTAGATTTTGTTTGTGAAGGCTCCTGTTCGCCGTGAAATTACAGTCCCATCAGAGATATTGGTCGGATCAGCCCTCTCAGTCATTTAGGGAAAAAAAAGTAGTTGTTAACTTACTCTTTGAAGTCTGTTCTTTCTTTTTCAGAAGGCACCTTTTCATCAGCAGATATGTTGGATTTTAGTGCGTTTTTTCAAGTATTCCCAATTATAGCTGCCAACATAGTCTGGCATCAAAGCAAGATTCAGTGACATACTATTCAGTGACTTTGCTTCATTTTTAAATTCCTTGCATGTAACCAGGAAGTAAGCCTGCAATCTAGAAAACATTTCTGGCGTATGCACTAGGTGAGCAATTCTCATTCGACTGAATGGACACTATCTTTGCATTCAGTGGCTAGTTCTTCTTATACATCTATCATTTCCACTGGCATCTACACTTAGAGTTTAAAAAAGGGTTACATTACATTACATTAGTAATTAAGGTTGCACACGAAAAGAGCACCTTGTAGCACCACATTATGTAATAACACCCCATTATGTAATAATGTAATACATTTACAATTCATTATGTAATGCATTTTGTAATAATCTGCCACATTCTGTAATAAAATTCTTGAACGCAATAAACTTTGCCACATTTTGTAATAAGTTTTTACATATTGCATCAGTAATTACAAAATGCAGGTGTTGCACTTTTTTATCAAGAAAATGTAATAATTTGGTGCATTATGTAATGAACCACCAAAATGGATGTCTTAATTAGAAAAACTTATACTATCAGAACGACTTTGACTTTAAGCATACCAGCATGAATCGTAAATATGAATTATTTTATCGCTGCACTGAAATGTTGGAAGACATACACACATGCAATCTGGATTATGATATGCAAATATTATACGTGATAGAAAGGAGACAAAACACGAAAACAATTATGGAACAGAAAATGCTTGCTGGTAGTTAAACTACATTCATATTTTGTGCTGCTTCAAGTATTTCAATTATTTTTTGGGTCATTTTTGTAGTTTCACTACTCAATTTACAAACTACAATTTTTGCCAATAACATGAAATATGTTTTTTACAAAAAGAAAAAAAAGACCTATATAATACAAATTTTATTCTATTTTTCTTACAAAATAGGCATGAAACATGACATGACATGCTAGGCCAATGCTGCCTCTGATTGGCTTGCCCTGGCAGCACTCAAATGCTTCACAGAGTGGGTGGGTCTTTGTGCTAAGGAAGGCAGTGCCCATATGGCAGAAGCACGTCATGGACAACCCTCCTGTCAGCGATGTGCACATGATTATAGAGGGGCAGGGGCTCAAAGTCAGAAAAGGGCAGTACGTGCGCTTGCACAGCATGCGCCAAAACATTTTCCAGGCCTTAATAACACAATATGTAGATTAATTAATGTAAAACTAATAAATAAAGTACTTATAGAAAGCTAACTACTTAGCTGTGTATCCTGTGTAGCTGTGAGTGATATGCAATTATTGTCAACATGAGTTTATTCACATTATCATAATACTGAGGTTTGGAAGACATGCAATTCAGCTGCAATTCTTAAAAAGCAATGAAACACTGGCTTATTATTAGGCTATTTATTGGAGGGCAAGTGCAAACTAGTAATACAGGCTACACATCTAACAATGTGACAAAAACAAGAAATGACTACTGTGACTGTTATTAGGAACAGCAATGTTTACAACAGCAAAGTTGCATTAAACTCAATATCTGGAAGAGGTTGAAGATTTGTGGCAAGATAAACAGCCGACACAGACAGCTGTCAGATTAGATAATTATCTCTCATTAACAAGCAGTTAGCTTAACAAGTACAAGTGGACACTCTTCTGAAATATGACTCATATTTTAGCAAGTTGAATAAGTGGAAGGTGACTTTAGCCCCCACAAGGAAGTTATGTTCATGGAATTATAACTTATAACTCACAAAGGTTCAAGTCGCTCCACTGTCAAGTCTCATCTACGTGCATGGTGGAGTTCTCCATGAGGCAGTGGCTTTTCTCTCTCTCTCTCTCTCCCCCTCTATCTCCCCCCCTCTCTCTCTTTGTCTTCAAAAACAGAGCTTTACATTGCACCCCATTGGAGTTTAGAATGCATTGGACAGAGAAGCGGCTTTATAGGCTCAGCACACACACACAACACCATATTATGTACGAAATGCGTACCGTAGATAACAATGGCGTTTTTAAATTGCCTTTTTTGACATTTTATTTATTTATTTAAAAAACACACAAAAGGGCACTTTTTAATACGAGGTAAAAAGGGCAGGGGCTCAAGCACCCCTTGGGCCTCATGTGTGCACGTGCCTGCCCCCTGTTACCCTTGATGCACCCCGAACGCGCCAGCCCAACCATGGCCATATTTGAGCATGTACATGTTGGATAGTGTATTCACGTTTTCGTGCCTAAGAGTTAGTGCCTCTGAAGGTCCTGTGATGTTGACCAAAAATGTCAGCTTTTGTTCTCTGGAGAATAAAAGTTTAGAGGCATACAGTGGGGAGAACAAGTATTTGATACACTGCAGACTTTGCATGTTTTCCTACTTACAAAGCATGTAGAGGTCTGTAATTTTTATCATAGGTACTCTTCAACTGTGAGTGACGGAATCTAAACAAATATCTTGAAAATCACATTGTATGATTTTTAAATAATTAATTTGCATTTTATTGCATGACATAAGTATTTGATCACATACCAACAAGTAAGAATTCCGGCTTTCACAGACCCGTTTTTCTTTAAGAAGCCCTCCTGTTTTCCACTCATTACCTTTATTAACTGCACCCATTTGAACTCGTTACCTGTAAAAAAGACACCTGTCCACACACTCAATCAAACAGACTCAAACCTCTCCACAATGGCCAAGACCAGAGAGCTGTTTAAGGACATCAGGGACAAAATTGTAGACCTGCACAAGGCTGGGATGGGCTACAGGACAATAGGCAAGCAGCTTGGTGAGAAGGCAACAACTGTTGGCGCAATTATTAGAAAATGGAAGAAGTTCAAGATGACGGTCAGTCTCCCTCGGTCTGGGGCTCCATGCAAGATCTCACCTCGTGGGGCATCAATGATCCTGAGGAAGGTGAGGGATCAGCACAGAACTATACGGTAGGACCTGGTCAATGACCTGAAGAGAGCTTGGACCACAGTCTCAAAGAAAACCATTAGTAACACACTACGCCATCATGGATAAAAATCCTGCAGCGCAAGCAAGTTCCCCATGCTCAAGCCAGCGCATGACCATCCCAACCGTTAAGCATGGAGGTGGACACAACATTCTTTGTAGAGATGCACCGATCGATCGGCAACCGATCGCAATCGGCCGATAATGCCCCTATCGGTTTTGAGTTCTCAAAATAGATCAAATCAGGCCGATCAGATGACGTTTCAATATAGAGACAGTGCATTGACTGCATGCAGGGTGGGAATTTCACGGCGGCCATGGCCGCTGTTGCCCCGCACTTTGGCCTTGATGCAGCGTGAAAAAAAACTCATCGTACGGCCACAGTGGCCTCTGTGCCCCTGGCCCGGTCAGCGTAGCGGGCTTGCCTTTAATTACAGCCAGCCCGAGTGCACAGTAGTCACTCACAGTAACATTAGTGAGTCCGCGGTTCGCGCAGGTGGAGTCTCATCAACACGATGATCTCACGTGAAAGCCTCTCAAACAGCAGCAGCGTCTCAAAACAGAAGAACGAAACTTACAGCACAGCGAGCGAGCGCAGCCGGTTTTTACATGATACGTAACTGACTTATGTGGTAGAATTTAGTTTGGTAAAGTTGGAAATATATTCACAGATTCGAACTTCCCGGATCAATAACTCATAAGTGAAACCTTGTTAAAACACAAACGACGGAACTTTCCTACCGTAGTGAGGAAGACAACGAGCTAGAACCGTATTTTCATCTAAACGAGCGTCTGGACATTAACTCTGGTCTGTATGATCAGCCGTCTGTGAGAGGAGGGCGCAGGGACCGTCTACAAAGTGCAGCACTGAAAAGAGAAACTACAAAAAAATTCAATAATTTCACTATTATTCAGAGTGTAGTGCCACCAAAATCACTCCACACATCCATGGTCTCCTGCTGTTATTCTACAATTTTTTGTTTGGAAAAAATGAGCTTTGCCATAATTTTGGGGAATTTCTATAGGGAGAAATATTCAATAACACTAATATTCAGTGTGGTGTCACAAAAATCACCTCACCCTAACCCTACTTAACAAAAACTACTTTCTAATGTAACTTTAACTTGATTTTGGTATTAAAAAATGTGTTAATACATAATCCATGTCTTATTATAAATTAGGATGTTATGGTATCAGTCTGAAAGGTAAATCAACAAATTTTACTCAGTGGCCTTTGTGCCCTGTCATGTGGCCTTGGTGCCCCTGAAAACAAAAGTGCAGGCCAAATGGACTTGCCCCTAAAATGACAAAATTCCCATCCTGACTGCATGCATTCCCACTAGTAATCTACAGTTACTCTATGTAAGCTGAGTCCAAGTTGTCTCTAAGAGAGTCTCTAGAGTGTGAAATATTGCACATTGCCTCAGCCTGCAATAAAACAGTGGTCAATTCATGATACTTTCTCATCTCCTAATTTTTATACTTAATAATACAATGTCAATGTTGTGTAAGAGGAATCATTAATTAAATATATGAAAGTTACACAAGACAACAATATAGAAGAATTTATGGATTTGACACTGTGATCGGTGATCGGCAATATCGGGATCGGCAGATACTGCTTTTGGTGATCGGTGATCGGCCCCAAAAATCCTGATCGGTGCATCTCTAATTCTTTGGGGATGCTTTTCTGCAAAGGGGACAGGACGACTGCACTGTATTGAGGGGAGGATGGATGGGGCCATGTATCTTGGCCAACAACCTCCTTCCCTCAGAAAGAGCACTGAAAATGGGTCGTGGCTGGGTCTTCCAGCATGACAACAACCCGAAACACACAGCCAGGGCTACTAAGGAGTCCATAAGAAGCATCTCAAGGTCCTGGAGTGGCCTAGCCAGTCTCCAGACCTGAACCCAATAGAAAATCTCTGGAGGGAGCTGAAAGTCCGTATTGACCAGCGACAGCCCCGAAACCTGAAGGAACTGGAGCAGATCTGTATGGAGGAGTGGGCCAAAATCCCCGCTGCAGTGTGTGCAAACCTGGTCAAGAGCTACAGGAAATGTCTGATCTCAGTAATTGCAAACAAAGGTTTCTGTACAAAATATTATGTTCTGTTTTTCTGATGTATCAAATACTTATGTCATACAATAAAATCCAAATTAATTACTTAAATAAATACAATGTGATTTTCTGGATTTTTGTTTTAGATTCTGTCACTCACAGTTGAAGAGTACATATGATTAAAAATGACAGAATTCTACATGCTTTGTAAGTGGGAAAACCTGCAAAATCAACATATTTTTTTATGTACACCATATGTTGATTTATTTAATGCTGAGTTAAATGAGTATAATGAGTATAAGTAGTTGCTAAAGCTACTTTTTTTAGCAGTAGTTTTACAAACTACATTTCTCCAGGGGTAGAAATGTAGATTGTTCAAACTACTGCCAGGCTGAACTACATGTAGTTTTACAAGCTACACTTGCAAAGTAGCTTCCCTAACAATGGTTATAGGATATGTAAAACAAACCCTCAAAAGAGTGAAAAGTAGTCTACAGACAAGAGCTGACAACTTTTTCTCTAAATTCTAGCAAAGAAAAAAGTAACTTGCTCAATACTTTTGAAATTGTTTAGTGTAGTAGACTTATATACGGAAGTACTGAAGGGTATTGCTGCCATACCAGAAAACAAAAAATAAAAATCAGTAAAACAACGTGAAGTTTCACGTTATAACGTGATAAATTGGTCTCGGGTGGAGGGGGCAAAAGTGTGTATTCAAACCATTGATTCAGACTGGATCACGTGGTGAGGGGCAGAGGTGGGTTGTGGGTCTGTGTCTATATGTGTTGAATGTAACCATCAGAATATTACTTATTTTTCATCTGATTAACCGGATTTATCAAGGCCGGCGCATGCTCACTATCTATAGCCGTTTTTATAATGGGCAGCAAGCCGCCAATTTGACCGTCCCTTTTGCAGCTAGGTCAATAGATTTAGACAGAGGGCAATAATTTGAGGTCTGCTTTGGTCTGCCAATTTGCCGCTTCGGAGGGTACACTTGTTTCCGTCTCCATTGATATGTAAATCCGAGACGTCAATGTGCCAGCAATTGCGTGAGATGGGCGGAGGTGTCGATGACGTGCACTGTTGTGCGACCCACAGCCGGGGAGTTTTAAAACCAGGAAACAGCTGATCACAGCAGTTAGTCCTTCACTTCATCCATGGATGTCAAGATGAGCAACTGGACAACCGCTGAGATCCAGGAGAAGCCAACGTCGCCTCGGTCTCTGTAGCTGTCTTCGTTATCTGCTTGTTGTTGTAGCGGTACTTTCAAATTAAAAGCCCCCTGCTAAGAACCCAGTTCTAAACACCGCTGGGGTGCAATGTAAAGCTCTTATTTTGAAGACAAATTCGACCTGCTTCACTGTTCATGCCCAACTTCGTGCTTCACATCATGTCACGTGTTTACGCCTACCCTAGTGGTGGCTAAGTGGCGGCTTTTTGGAAAAGAAGGAATATTACACCTCCCTTTTAGATAGACAAGTCACATTGCCGCCTTTACCTTGCTGCAAATGCTCCACCTTTTCTATCTAAAAGGGGCTTCTGTCTGTCTGTCTCTCATACCATCAGACACAAATCAAATTAAACCTTCGTGTTTGGTCAATATCGTCCTTCTTGTAGCCGAAATAATTCCAGACAACTCAGGCTGCTTTTCTTTTTGGTACCAAGTCTTTGTTTTTGGCAATTTTCTCTTGTTCGTTGCTCATTTTTCAATGTTGTTACCAGCTACTCACTCCGTGTGCAGGGGCATGGTCTGCTTGACTAAAAACTAATGTGATTGGTGGATCGCTGCACCAGTGTGTGTCAGGCACTTTTGAAATTAGATGAGTTCATTTGGGTCCTACATGTGACTATTGCACACATGTACATCGCGATGACGACGCTCAAACGATATAATTGTGCAGCTCTATTTCAAACACATTCTCTATGAATTCAGTTATATTTGATTTAGTTTTGACCAATGAAACCCCCTACTTGTTTTTAAAATTAATTTGTATTTACGATTCATGCTGCTATGATTAAAGTCAATGTTGTTCTGATGGTATGCTTGGTTTTTTTTTCTAATTAAGACATCCATTTCTGTGGTTTATTACATATTGCACCAAATTATTACATTTTCTTGATAAAAAAAAGTGCAACACCTGCATTTTGTAATTACTGACGCAATATGTAAGAACTCATTACAAAATGTGGCAAAGTTTATTACATATTGTGTTCAAGAATTTTATTACAAAATGTGGCAGATTATTACAAAACGCGGGCTTATTACATAATGAATTGAAAATGTATTACATTATTAAATAATGGGGCGTTATTACATAATGTAGCGCTACACAGCACTATAGTGACATAATGATTAAATCATCAGCAAATGGTTAATAAGTTGATTCCCCAGTATACAACCAGTCTTATACTCTTCTAATTCTCTAGACAGACCATCCATATACAGGTTGAAAAGGACAGGTGACAATAGTCCGCCTCGTCTGACCCCATTAGTAACAGGGAATGGGTTTGCTATTGTTTTGCCCAATCTAACTTGCATGGTTTGGTGTGAGTACCGATAATGCAGAATTCTTATTAAGTATGTAGGCACCCCTCACTCTTGCAACTTAATAAACAGTTGGGCATGATTAATGCGGTCAAAGACTTTGGACATAAACATCATTGAATTGTGCCTTTTATAGTTGGAGACAAGTTCTTTTAAAGCATAAATACACAAGTCAGTGCCATGCTTAGCTTTGAGTCCAAAGTGGTTGTCAGTAGTTATAGCATATTTTGAAGCCTATCAAGCAAGATCCGTTCTAACACTATAGATAGTATACTAGCTATAGCAATTGGTCTGTAGTTATCTATGCTAATGCTTTGCAGGTTTTGTCTTTGGTGACTGGTGCTAGCAGTACAGATAGCATAGAGTCAGGTAATATGCCATGAAACAAAAATCCAGAGAAACACATAGCAAGTAACACTGAGAGTCTGTGGCTTGCATATTTCAGGTGTTCAACTGTTATTTTGTCAGCACCACATGCTTTGTTCGCAGCCAATTTCCCAATTGCACAATACACTTCATTTGGCTTAATAACAACACCATCATTATAAACCACATCACCAACCTCAAACTCAGCACTCATGACACAGTTAAAAATTCCCCTAAAATGGGTTCTCCACAGCTCAGCAATATTTTCATCCCAAGAGATCCCATCAATACTAGGTGGCAGAGGCGTCTTACTGTTGTTGGAAACTTTAACGTCTTTCCAGAACTCATAGACATCAGTCTGCAGCAATTTTTTAGCCGTGGAATTTGCCCTCAACATCTGGTCATTTCTTTTGATAAAACGTACAGCATATTTAAACTTGGCATTTGGCCTTTTCTTATGTTCAAACTCTGGGCCATGCCTTATTTTTCCAGCTAATACGCAGCTGTGCACGGCCTCTTTAGCCACTGTATAAAGCTCATGTACATATTCATTCCACCCTGGCCTAATGTTTTGTTTCCTTTTTCCTTTTATAAAGTACTTACTATCATTATTTAAGCAGTTTACTATTTTTTCATACAATCTAAATATACATACATACATATATATATAGAATTCGGGTCGTGCAGAACTGGACAACTTGGACAGGGAACTGGTGACGAAGGCATACAGGTTTGTGGCGTGACTTCACTGGAGACTTTTAGAAGCTACCTGGTGTTTTCCGATTTTGTGTGTGACACCAGCGTGTGTGTGCCCAAGTTGAGAGTCCTCTTGCAGAGCGCACACTGCACCTAAAATTCATTATTTTACGGCTTTTAACCAACTGAATTCCTGTTGTTTAAGCCAACACTTGTTCAAGTCTTTCCGGAACTGGTGAAGTGTGCTGCAATAAATTCCAATCGGGCTGTTGGCAAAATGCCAATTACGTTCCTGATAATTCAGTAAGAAGTACAACACACGGAGCTGACTGTGAATCTCAGCAACACATTTCCCTGAAAAAAAAACAAAAAAACAAAAAAAGTGCGAGGACAGAAGCGGTAAATGAATATACAAGACCTAACTAAATGGAAGTTAAGACCTATGTTCAAAATATGGACGTATTTAAGACTTTTTAAGGCCTTAATTTTAGATACATGAATTTAAGACTTTTTAAGACTTTTTAAGGATGCGCGGACACCCTGAAATAGTGAATACAATAACTTCAGAAAGTTTGTGTAAAACAAGCAATTTTGTCCCTTAACTTTAAAGAAACCAGAAGGTCACCATCTGGCCATAATAATTAGACTAATCATATCAATCACAAAACAAAGGTGCCGTTCAGGTACAGAAATGGCCCATGTTTAACCATTTCAAAACCCAGCGGTCTGAGCCACGAAACAGAGACAAGTACAGCAGCTGAGAAAAGACTATCCTCTATGAAACCATATTTAAATCTGCTACATATGGGTGTAGTGGTTAAGACCTGGGAGACACGTACTCCATCCACATTTCTTTGAAATCTGTTCAGCAGTTTTTGTGTAATCCTGCTGACACACCAACCAATCAACAAATCAGCTACAGCCCTACAAAATTTAATGTTACTGGAAAAGAACCACAGGCAAGTAATAAACCTAAATTTACAAGCATGAATGCTTAATGACAATAATGTAGTGACCATTTATACAGTTTGCAGGCTTGAAACTCGTATAAGCATCTAAATGAGCTCCATCAATTACGGGCCTCTCTGACCTGTTTCATCTTAGCTAATTCTCGACGTGTATGCTCATCATTCCGCAGGTCTTTCTTGTTTCCAACGAGAATAATGGGCACGCTGGGACAGAAGTGCTTGACCTCGGGAGTCCACTTCTCAGGAATATTCTCTACATCAGGCAAAAGGGGAACAGGTTGAACATGGAACAGATGCAAAAAGAATATTGGTTACAAAATGTTGGTTACAAAATGTAAATATGAAATCTCACCCAAACTGTCAGGGCTGTCAATAGAGAAACACATAAGGATCACATCCGTGTCTGGATAGGAGAGAGGTCTCAATCGATCGTAGTCCTCTTGTCCCGCTGTGTCCCAAAGAGCCAGCTCCACCTTCAAACAGGAAAAGACAACAGGACTAGATTACTACCAAGTCACTACTGTTACAAGTGAGGTCTAATACAAGACAGAACAAGTTGCAGTTCAAAGGTAGGTCATTTTATTTACTTGAACAACAAACCAAACAAATGGAAAAACCCCTAAACAATCAAACAAACACATAAACTGACTGCCAAAATAAACAAAGGAAGGGCTGCCACCGAGACCCTAACACTTGAAATTCACCAAAAACGGAGAAGAAGACACGAAGTATGCGCATAAAGCTTGCGCACTGTTCACAAACAGACAGTAGATGGAGAAACCAAACACAACAAGAAGAAGACGAAAATGGCTAGTGCAAGGAAACGTGCAGAATCGTTTGTGTGGAACGATAATGAAGTCGAACTGCTGCTGTGACTCACACTCGACTACAAGGCGAGTAAGATGCAAAAACATGAACACAAGCAGTAGTCCGCCATTGTTGTTGTTGTTGTTGTGAGACGTCGCAGGGTTCAAAACAGTGGCGGCTGGTGACTGAAAAAATTGGGGAGGACAGGAGGAAAACCAGTCCACGGTGTCATGTTATTTTATACAAGTCAATTAATTAACCCTACTTTCTTATATTCAATGAAAATTAAGCAATAAAACAATGACTTACAAGACTTCTTTAAAAAAATATTTCATTAAAAAGCTCAAAAAAAAAATAAAATAAATTTCTATCTCTTTCAGAATTCGAACCCCAGTCACCTGATTAGCAGGCAACTGCGCTACCCCCTGTGCTATCTTACCACTCAACACACAGCCTTCACGACAGTGGTTTTGTTGCTGCTCTGTATTGTGTGCGCTGTAACTGTGTTGCTGTCCCGGTCGTGCCGCTAACTTTATGTCCTCCAGCAGGACGAACGAAAGAAACGAAACTTCTCTCTGATTTCTCCTAACAGTTTTTTTTCTTTCAGAAATGTGCTTATATTTCCTTGAACCGATTCCGATGAAAAAAACTTAAATGCATTGAGTCAATGGAAGGAGATCCCTCCTACGGAGGACGGAAGCCCTCCGTCCTCCTCTAGCCCCCACTTTCCTGCTCCCTGCTCCTCTCACAGACTGCTCTGTCTCCTCCGTCTGCAGCTGTCGCTGTTCAACCGTTTTAAGTGGATTTTCTTCCAAAGAAGAAACTTTTTTTAATGATATAATATATATATAATATTTTATAAATGATACTGAGATTTGGTAATGATTTATTTCAACCAGTTACTCTTTCTTAAAAAAAAAATGTATCTTCCTCTTGCCTCTCAAAAATAGAGGAGGACCAACCTCCTCTGCCTCTATGGACGAGCCTCCTCTGGTTCAAAGGTCAAAGGCTAGAGGTTGAGGGGTAGGCCAATAGAGTCATTTTTCCACTCTGAGAGAAAATGTGCGTTTACACAAAAGAGCATTTCTGTGTGGACAGGCTCTCCACTGAAGATACTGAACAATGGTCCTGAGAGAGAGAGAAAAAACAAACAAATTAACACAAATATGCAGTCATCTCAGGAGACATTGTTCAGTTTAGACGCAGATTAAAAGTGCGACAATGTGTCAGCCAGAGCATTATCCCTGCCACGGATATATCCAACGACCACACTGAAAGCCTGCACACGCAAACTCAAACTCATCAAGCGTCTATTTTTGTAACACATTCTATCCAAAAAAACTAGGGAGTTATGATACAAATAAATGATCAGAGGAACACTAGAGGGGCCAACATAAACTACTCGATACGCTCCTACGCCATAACAAGCTCCAATGACTCCTTTTTGTTTTTCAAATACCATTTCTGGTGACAGTTCGTTGAAAATTAAAGAATTAGATGTTTAACCCCATCAGAGGAGGAGGACAGCACCCATACCAGTGTCACTTGCATTGATCGCAGACTTAAACATCATGTCATAACAAGTTGCGGAAACGACAGGTACAGTTACTAGCGCTTTTCACACAGAGAAGCCACATTATTGTTAAGACGACCCGCTGTGTTATTCACACAGTATGCCGACACTGCTGCTCCTAAAGAGGCATGACGGTCCACGTCATGATGATGACGTCTCTGTGTTTTTTCGAAGTGTTTCCCTGGCGTCCTGTTAATCTGACCATTTACCTGCTGACTGTATATAATAATATGGATGCTGTTATAATGTGTTGTGATTGAGATCCTGACACTACCAAACATCCTGGACAGTGACAAAGTTATATTTTTCTCTAATTTACATAATTACATAACCACCATCACCACCAACAGAACGCTGTCTGACTCTGTCACTCGCGGGGGGGGAGGCTGTTTTCTTGGGAAAAGTTCACTAAAGTCTCAGTCTGGATGGCTGACCGTCACAGTCATTTTTTTCAACACAAACACTTTTTTCTTGTCTTTTGGTGACAAACAGTGTTTTTCAGGCAGAAATGTGATGAAGACTTGGTAGAACAGGCAGGAGGACAGATGCTTCTCCACGTATAACTGCAGTATATTTTTCCTCATATTAGTTCCCAAAGACAATTACAGTTACAATGTTACTGTTGTATGGTTCTGAAACATTGCTTTGTGGGACATTTCTTTTTATTTAGTTGAGTGAAGGACCTGTGTAACAGTGGTGGTTCTAGACCAGTTTTAATAGGAAAAAGCAGCGTTTACAATTTCAGCAATTTTGATTCGGTAGTAAACTGCTGAGACACTTTATTTCTGCCTTTCCCTTCAGAACAAAATCATTGCAAGAAATCTGTCGTTGTGTTATAATGCAGACTCCCTGTCAGGGGGCCACAGGGGGGTCCAGACTCAGAGTTATGGGGGCACTGGCCCCTGCTGGACCCCCCTAGAACCGCCCCTGCTGTGTAGTTATCAGACTGTCAGACCGACACGCCATCACTACGCCCCGTCGGCTTAATTGGGAACTCAGGATGGACCCCCACAGTTACTTCACCTGACACCAGATCTGACTCCACAGAGACTTTATGTAGATGCACGCCTATGTCATCATGCCGAAATCCCTCACAGGACATTTAAACCAATAGTAGACTTATGACTGAAAGGCAGAACTACCTCCAGGATAAAAGACTGGGAAGGTGCAGTGTACCACAGGATCTTTATAGGAACCTTAACTCCCTCTCTAGGAACTCTCTGGCTCTTGTGCACATGCGCTGCGGTGTATGCAGCCTGTTCCAGTCGCTCCTGCTTACTTTAACTTTGTTTTCAACTTTTTTTCTTCTTTCTTCATCTTACTTTTTCAGTTTTTACTGTAGTCATTTATTAAGCTACGTCCTCTCTAAATATGCTTAGAGCTGAAGCCGGCTGGCTTGGCTAAGGTGTTGGAGGATTTCCCTGCTGAACATGAGATCACTAGGGAATAAAATGGACGAGTTTACAGCGTTAACCCGGAGTCATCAGGAATACCGGGAGTGTAGTTTGATAATTTTCTCAAAGTCATGGCTACACACAGATGTTCCCGACCACAATGTCTCCACTGAGGGTTTCCACACTGTCCAGGCTGACAGGGACTGCACTAAGAGCGGTAAGCGCAAAGGAGGGGGGGCTTGCTGTTTATGTGAACAACAGGTGGTGCAATCCTGGTCACATTACAGTCAAAGACCGCATCTGCAGCCGGGGTATTGAACTGCTAGCTGTGGGCCTCCATCCTTACTATTTACTCGGGGTGGTGAAAAAAATCGATAATCGATTAATCGTAATTATAATATTGATGATTATGAATCGATTATTAAATTTCCAAAGATCGATTTAAAAATTTAAAAAAATTAAATTGTAATACAAACTGGAGTACTCCTCTTACTGGCTTCCGCTACATGGTCCACAGTCTGGAGCCAAGATATGTCATTCAATCCTGGAGCTTTTTCAAACTTAAATCGATTCCAAATCCATACAAGGAGACTAAGCTTTCCGTGCAAGAGTCCCTCAACTCTGCTCACAGGGTAGCAATAACCTGCAATGCCTGGACATCCAGAGCTACAGTCTCATACATGGCTGTTACAGCTCATTATGTCAGCAGTTAATGGAAGCTAATGTCCTACGTACTTCAGACAAGAGCTATGGATGATAGCCACACAAGTGCAAATATGTGTGAGTTTCTAAAAGCAATGGCAGACAAGTGGGGAATAGAGAAAAATAACCTGGTTCTCATCACCGACAATGCTTCTAACATGAGACCGGCTGCTGAGCTTGGCAACTTTTTTTTAACAGTGAAAGACTACATTTAAAACAAAGTAAAAAATAATAATTTGGATATTACAGTTACACTATACAATATTGAAGGTGCTGTGAGGTGTTACTCAAAAGAGAAGTAAAATAATTCAGCAGCTGACTGATGTTAAATGAAAGATCAATAATGGTTAATAATTGAAAATCGATTTGTAATCAAATCGAGACTTCAATAATTGGAATCGAATCGAATCAGGAAATTGGGCTGATTAACCACCCCTACTATTGACCCCGTGAATTCTCACATGCTATTGTAGTGGCTGCGTATATTGCCCTGTCCGCTAACCCGACATCGGCATGTGACCTCATCCACTCTACAACAGCCGGACTACAGATAGCACACCCGAGTGCTGTCATTATAATCTCAGGTGACTTCAACCATGTCTCCATTAAAAAGACACTCCTGAAATTCACCCAGTATGTGACCTGTAAGAAAGGAGAAGACCCTGGACCTCCTGTATGCTAATGTAAAGGACGCATACACCTCCATGTCCCTTCCCCTGCTGGGGAGATGAGATCACAACTTGGTACTTCTCACCCCCTTCTATGTGCCTCTAGTGAAAAGTCTGCCTGTGACCACAAAGACAGTGAGGACATGGTCAGAGGACTGATATGAGGCACTGCAGGGCTGTTTTGAGGACACTGATGGGCTTACTGAGTGCCTTACAGACTACATCAGTTTCTGTGTGGACGGCATTGTCCCAGGAAGGACTGTGCATTGTTACCCAAACAACAAGTCTTGGGTAACAAAAGACATCAAAGCCGCACTCAACCAGAAGAAGAGGGCTTTCAGAAGTGGCAACAGGGAGGAGCTGAGGGACATTCAGAGGCCATCCACACAAAAACGCTCTTTTGCGAAAACGCACATTTTGCATCATTTTGACCGATCGTCCACACGGATCCTGAAAACGCATTTTTTTGAAAACGGGTCTCAGGGTGGAAATATCCGAAAACGCAGCCCTCACATTCTCGTGTGGACAGCGAATCCGTATACTTTCCGAAACGATGACGCCATTGCTCCACCTCTAGCCTCCGACCTCTAAACCCCGCGACAACTCATAACAACAACAACAAACAACGACGGCGGACTACATGCTTGTGTTCATGTCGCATAAGATATTAAGCCTTTCTTGCAACTTACTCGCCTTGTAGTTGAGTGTAAGTCACAGCAGCAGTTCGACCTCATTATTGGTCCACACAAACTATTCTGGTTTCCTTGCACTAGCCATTTTCGTCTTGTTCTTGTTGTGTTTGGTTTCTCCATCTGTCTGTTTGTTGACAGTGTGCAAGCTTTGTGCACATGCTCTGTCTCTTCTCCGTTTTTGGTGAATTTCAAGTGCCACCTATAGGCCTGGAATATGAACTACAGCGTTTCCGGTCGTTTTCAGTGGATCCGTATGGACGGAAATATTCTTGAAATTATGCTGAGGAAGACGGAGGAAAAAAAGTTTGTTTTCGTATGTGTGGACGAGCCCTCAAAGGGACCTGAATGTGAGGATCAAAGAGGCTAAGGACGGCTACAGAAGGAAGATGGAGAGGAAACTCCAGCACAGGCCTGGCCAACCCGCGGCTCCCGAGCCGCATGCGGCTCTTTTCCTGGTTTCATGCAGCTCTTGATCGCAACATAAAACTGCCCACTCAGCTTGGAAGGAGGGAAAACCTTATTGTTGAGTAAACAATTTGTGTCAGGTTCGCTCTGAAAATGGCAGGTAAAAAATGCACAGCAAAACGAAAATATGAAGATGAACACAGGACGTTTTTAACAGAGTGGGCGAGTTTATATTTTTTTGTTGAACGTAATGGCAAGCCGTTCTGCCTTATATGCCAGGCCTCATTGGCGCATTTCAAGGCTTCAAATCTTCAGCGCCACTTCAGCTCACTCCATGCTATCATCGACCAGGAATTTCCTAAAGGGACTGAACTTCGCAAGAACAAGTTAATCACTTTGAAAAGGCAGGCAGAAAAGCAGACACAGTTGTTCCAAAAATGTACAAAGCACTCAGAGACCGTAACGCTTGCATCATATCAACTGGCTTGGAACATAGCACGAGCTAAAAAGCCATACAATGAGGGGGAGTTTGTTAAAAAATGTCTCAGTGACGTTGAAATCTTATCTCCTGAAAACGACAAACTAAAACGAATGGTATCAGACATCCAACTGTCCCGCTACACTGTTGAACGCAGAGTATCGGACATTAACACTGCTACTGAATCGCAGTTGCACTCTGATCTTCAAGCATGTGAGTATTTTAGTGTCGCATTGGATGAGTCTTGTGACATACAAGACAAGCCTCAGTTGGCAATATTTGCACGGTCTGCGTCAAAACTCCTTGATATTGTGCCGTTAAAAGACAGAACTCGTGGCATAGATGTGAAAGTAACAATGATGGCTGCGTTTGTGAAAGAAAATCTGCCCATACTGAAACTAACTGCAATATCATGATCGGATCTGTGAACGGGCTTGTTGGGCTGTGCAAAGCTGACCAAACATTTCCTGAGTTTTGGAATTTCCACTGCATCATTCACAGGGAGCAACTTGTGTCTAAATCACTGAATTTAGACAACATCATGAAGCCTGTGATGGAAATCGTCAACTACATCCGCACACATGCGCTTAACCACAGGCAATTCAAGATGCTCATCGCTGAGCTGGACCAAGGGCTTCCAGGTGACCTGCCGCTGCACTGCACTGTGAGGTGGCTGTCAAAAGGCAAGGTGCTTTCTCGCTTTTTTGAACTTTTGGATGCCGTGAAACTGTTCTTGAAAGAGAAGGACAAGGACTATCCCGAGCTCTCAGAACCTAAGTGGATTATGGATCTTGCCTTTTTTTTTTTTTTTTTTTTATATTTTTTGGGCCTTTTATGGCTTTATTGATAGGTCAGCTGAAGATATGACAGGAAACACGGAGAGAGAAAGGGGGAGTGACATGCAGCAAAGGGACCCGGGCCGGGAGTCGAACCCGGGTCCGCTGCAGAGCCTCGGCACATGGGGCGCGCTCCGCCAACCGAGCTAAACAGTGCCCAGATCTAGCCTTTTCGGTCGACATGCTGTGTCACTTGGACAGACTGAACCTGACCCTGCAGGGTAAGTTAAAAATGCTGCCTGACCTGGTGCAAAGTGTGTTTGCGTTTGTCAACAAACTGAAGCTGTTCCAGACGCATATTCAAAATAGAGATTTAGTGCATTTTCCCGCTCTGCTAAAAGCCAGCGGGCAAGTCACCAGCAGCGCCCTGAATAAGCAAACAGCCAGGTATGCGACACTGGTTGAAAACCTGCACGAAAGCTTTGTGACCCGGTCCCGTGATCTACAACTGAAAAGGCCACAGATTACGTTCCTGGTCGACCCGTTTAATGCGGAGAGGGACTGTCTGAAAGCCCCGCTGGTCACAGATGAGGCCGCGGCTGAGTTGGAGATGATCGATCTTTGTGAGGAGGACCAACTGAAACCTGCTTTAAAGGAAGGGACTATTGAGTTCTGGAAAAGTGTGCCAATGGATAAATATCCCAATGTCAAACGGGCTGCACTCAAGCTCCTGTCAATGTTTGGGTCAACATACGTCTGCGAGTCTGTGTTTTCTACCCTGAAACACGTGAAATCCAAGCATCGATCTGTTCTGACTGACACACGTGAAAGAATTGCTTCGAGTGGCAACAACGGAATACAAGCCAGATTTGAAGAGGATTGTTGAAGGCAAGGAATGCCAGAAGTCCCACTAAGCAACATGCATAGTAAGAGAAAATTGTTATATTTTTTTGTGGACTTGGTTTAACAGAGAGACACAATGTTCATTGTTGAAAATGATTGGCCTGTGGTTTTAGTACTGTAGGAGTCAATTTCTGTCATTATCATGTTGGTGTGTGACATTTAGAGTAAATCTGGCTTAGCAGAGGTGTGTGTGTGTCTGTGTGTGTGTGTGTGTGTGTGAGTGTATGTGTGTGTGTGTGTGTGTGAGAGAGAGAGAGTGAGAGGAAGGGATGGGGATGTTCATGTATGCCTGTGTGTATGATGTGGTTCTTTGCAATAACATAGTAAAAACTTTGGCTCTTAGTCTCTGACCGGTTGGCCACCCCTGCTCCAGCAGAATAACATGAGGGAGGTCTGGAGTGGTATGAGGACCATCACTGGTTTCAGACCAACTAGCAGTGGAGCTGATGGCAGTGTGGCTAGGGCCAATGAGTTTAATCTGTTCTTCAATAGGTTTGATACTGCAGCCCCAGCCCTTGCTGGCTCTCCTGCTGACTGTCTCCAGCCACCACCACTTCTGACCCCCCCTCCTCCTCCTGATAGTACCTCATCCAACTTGATGAGCCCCTCACACCCATGCCCCATACCTCCTCTGGCTCCCATGCTACCTGCCCTCCTCTCAGTTAGTGCGTATACATGACACTCAAGAAAATCGAATAACTGGGTTAGTCCGACTATGATTGGATTTTTAAGATGCATGTATACACCTTAGTCTGACTAAAATCGGACCGGATCGGATTTCTCATAGTCGGATTAAAACACCTACAGTGCGTTTACATGCACAGCTTAGTCGGATTACAGCCGTAGTTCGACTATGCTACTAAACCAGACAACTCCATATACGTAATGTACAAAGATGTAGCTTCGTCTCGCTCTTCATACGCCATCTTTCTCGAATGCCGAGGCAGTTTGTTGTTGCTGGTGGACTACGGTCTGACGATTTTCTTGAGCCGATATTTGGAGCCGATACTACTTTTGCTCCCTCAATTTACATCATTAAAATTACACAATGATGATAACAAATGTTACGAATCTCAATTTAAAAAAAGGAACATTTATTGAAATTAAAAGAGGTGAGGTAGAACAAGAACAAGTAAACAATATTTAACATATTTTTTTAACAGGTGAGGTACAATGAGCCTTTCACCGAGTAGGCTCTGTGAAATGTTGCCACACTGGATTGGTTTTCTGCTCTGCCATTTCTTTAAAAAGAATAAACAAAAACGCAGATCAGTGTCAATCTTGTGCAATCATCTTACATTCATATCATCCACATTATGTGTGCATCATATTAACTGTACATATAACTGTGCAAGGGTAAAAGGCTTCCACATCTACAACACAGACTTGATGATGCATTGCTTGCTGACATAATATAAGACAGATATAATCAGGTCATCACAAAATGTTTTTTGTCAACACATTTAAATAATTTAAGAAAACAATAAACAATAAATAAATAAGTAGCCATTGAAATAAAGTGCTTGATTTGTAATTTAAGACTGCCATTGTTTACATTTTTCTACATAAAATAAAATGGGCATGTCTTAGGCTACTATGCCACTTAATATGCAAAGACAACACACTAGTAGGTCTAAACGAAAATGTAAAAGAAGCTGCCAGAATGGCAACCCCAGAACATAAATTAGCAGAGGAAAATAACGTGATGTCAGATGCACATTAAGCAACAAACTGTTCAAGTTTCTGTTCTAAACTGCATCAACGTTAACAGGAATACATTTCAACCAAGTGTAAAACTGTTTCTCAAAGTTTTAAAAGCTATCCTTCAGTCAGCGCAGCACTCTCATATATCGCTGTAATGCGTGTGTCCCACTGAGTGACACACACACACAAACACACACACACTTCTGTTTGTTAGCAGATGCTGACTGAAAAACTTAACCATCATTGAAATGGATTGCTAATGGTAAAGTGTGCAAACGGCTCTAAACACTAGTGAGGCCATCACGGTGCACTTGTCTGGTACATGATAAACATTAACCCTACATATAAAACATATCTCTCATCATTAAAGCTCTTCTTGAGGGGGGGGGGGGGTTGCGCTATGATATCAACGCAATGGCAAGGGAATTTCGCCCCGCCCCAAGTAGGGAGTGAGGGAGAGAGAAACATACACCTGTCCAAACCTCCAGCCAGCAGTCACTAAATAAAACTGCTACAACGAGGGGGCGGGGCTAGGAGCAAACATGGAGTAGGATGTGTGCTTGTGTAGCTCTGCAGGAAACTACGTTTAAACTACTATTTTCTTTGGCAACCTCTTTAAAGAGCAATATAAACAAAGACATTTTTGCTTTGTGTAACTGCTAGACGTGCAGGATGTCGACCAAACCTGGGAAAACACGACAAACAACCATATCTGCGACGAGGCCTTCTCCACCAAGTCCAGGGACGCGAACTATGCGAAGACTTAGTTGGTGCAATGAAAAAGGAGGTTCGGTCTGTGCTTGAAAGCGAACTGGATTCTTCAAATCAGAAGTCCTGGCTCTGAAATCGGGTTTGGAGAATTCAAAAACACAACTAACTCAAAATTAGCTGAGCTACGCAGCATGCTAGCTAGCGCAGAGCACAGCCTGTCCACATGCAGTGATGATGTAACAACACTACAACGAAATGTGAAGCGCCTGACAGAGTTGACTGAACACCCTCATTACAAATGTGAAGATTTAGAAGGGAGATCGCATAGAAATAATGTAAGAATTGTTGGAAGTCCTGAATCTCCTGGCAGTTGTTCCACTTCAACGGTTTCAGCTTTGTTGAAAGATGCCTGGTTGACAGATCGCACCTATCATTGCAGCCAGCTCCACACAGAGGGCAACCGACCAGGATTGTCATAGGTCGTCTTCACTACTTCAAGGACTGCAACGATATCCTGAGCATGGCAAAATCCAAACAGAAGATCCAAGTTGACGGCATGACCATCTCTGTCTACCCAGATTTCACTGCGCGAGTGGCCAAAGCGTGATCGGCATTCAACGATGTCAGGCGGATGCTGAAGGATGTCCCAGGAGTTAGGTTTGGACTCCTTATCCCAGCCCGGCTCTGCATTTCATTCAACGGGGCCAAGTCGTTTTTCACTGATCCTGAAGCTGCCCGTGCATATGTTTCCGAGAACATTGTCCGCCGTCAATGAGGACTGACTGCCATGATCTCAATGGTCATTCATGAGGATTATTAAGGTGATATGTTGTCTTTTCCTCACTGTTTTGCATTACGTTTGATCATAAGTTAATTAGACAACAAGGACTGCCAAAGCCACATTAGTCATTTGTGAGGACTGTCAATTTATTTATTTATTATTATTATTATTTTTATTTATTTATTTTCTCTTTTCCTCACTGTTTTGTATTATATTCGATCATAATACAAGTTAATTAGACAACAAGGACTGCACAAGCCACATCAGTCATTTGTGTGGACTGTTAAGGATCCATTTTTTTTTATTATCATTATTATATTCCTCACTGGTTTGCATTATGTTTGGTCAATATAAACTTAATTATTTGAACAATGGCTATTTGATTAAAGGTTGGTCTAATATGGCAGCTTGTCACTCTTGTTACATTTCCTTAATCTCATGTTTCATCAATGTTTAAAATGTTCCTCTGTTTATTAGCAAATGGTCTGCATTGGTAAATGGTCTGCATTTTTATAGCGCTTTTCCAGTCTAACGACAGCTCAAAGCGCTGTACAACACATGCCACATTCACCCATTCACACACACATTCATACACTGATGACGGAGGCTGCCATGCAAGGCGCCAACTGCTCATCAGGAGCAATTTGGGGTTCAGTATCTTGCTCAAGGACACTTCGACATGCAACTAGGGGGAGCTGGGATTCGAACTGGTGACCTACTCATCACTAGACGACCCGCTCTACCCACTGAGCCACAGCCGCCTCTAGTTTAGTTAGTAGTTAGGCTACCTGCAAAGCCATGTGCTATTACCTCTGTTTAGGGGTTGTTCATACCACTAAGACCTTCTATTATTACGTCACCCAAGTGTTCACTTAAAATACTATATGACTTCACAAAGTAGTGGTGCACACTGCGCCACACGTCTCATGAAAATGACTATGAAATATAAAGGGAATGAATCACCCAATTAAACGCACCCATGCCTTCACACATCTGAATTCCTTAGGCCCAGACATAATGTTTTTACAGGAGACACATCTTTTGGCTACTGAGCGTTCCAAATTAGAAAGAGGCTGGGTTGATCAAATATTCTGTTCTAACTATGGGGCCAGAACCAGAGGGGTGGCAATATTGTCCCATCTCAAGTTATCTCTAATACAAATGGACGATATATCATAGTCTCATAGTCACAGACGCAAATACAATCGCTTCAGACGCTTCTATCGCGCCGCTTGATCATTTTGGACTATTCGCTTCATTCGCGTCATTCGCACTTGAGAAAAAAAGACGACGCACTTGCCCGCTCGTTTTTGAACCGATATTTCATAACCCGCTCTCTTTCCACGTCGATCATGGCTGATATCACCACCATTGCTGCACTGTACCTGCTGTAGAAGTCCCAGAAACGCCGGAAAACCACCCGCTGTCGTGTCTGGATTCATGAAGTCCTCCGGAGACGCACGGAGCTGGTGGAATTTCACTGTCTCGAGGACCTGTTAGCTCGGGTCGGTGCCAGGATCTCCCGCCTGGACACCAACTACAGGCGCTCCATCTCAGCTGGGGAGCGCCTGTCCATCTGTCTGAGGTGAGTTGTGGTGTCATACAGCACCTGGTGCCCACACACAGCTACAATTAGCTTCTCCTCCATCGTTGCTCTGAGCGACCGTAAACAACCGTACGTGAGGGAAGTGACGTTGTCGGCTTGAAATCGTCGCTGATTGGATGTCGCGACGCCACCTAAAAAGTTGGATATTTTCAACTTTATTCGCGTCGCTTCAGACGCGCCGCTCCAGACGCCCCAGACGCTTCATTCGCGCCGCACCGCGCCAGACGCTCCCTTTGCGCTGCCGCCGCCTGAATCACATGTCATCGTGCCATTTACATTGATTTTCAATGTAGAGTTGCCGCTCCATTCGCGTCTATCGCGTTCGGTCTGAACGCCCCTTCAGGGAAACTGTTTGGCATGCCAATTATTCTAGCCAACGTGTATGATCCAAACTGGGATAATCCACAGTTTTTCTCACACCTTATAGCCAAGTTGCCAGATATTGATTCACATCATCTAGTATTGGGAGGAGATTTCAGTTGTGTTATCCACCCGGTTTTGGACAGGTCCAGGGCCGGGACCAGAATTAATATTTCTAAGTTTGAGGAGGTACTTCTGTCCTTTCTTAATGACTACGGGCTACTGGACCCTTGGAGAGGCTCTAACCCCGACAACCAGGCAGTACTCTTTTTACTTCCCAGTACACAAGTCTTATTCAAGAATTGATTATTTTCTTGTTGATGACAGGTCTCTCTCTTTTGTCAAACATTCAAAATATCACAGTATTATTATATAAGACCACTGCCCTCTGCAATTGACCTACAAATGCCTAATAGTAGCACAAAACATAGAACGTGGCGCTTTGATCCACTGCTATTAGCTGATAAGGATTTCAGAAAAACTTTATTAGAAGTCAAATAGACTACTTTTCCGAGATCAACACAACTCCGGAGGTGTCATATAGCACCATTTGGAAGGCATTTAAAGCATATATAAGAGGGCAAATCATCTCCTACTCAGCCAACTTGCAATTAATGCTTCATTTGCGACTTACTGATTTATCTAGACAGATAAAAGACTGTAGGGCTGCTTCTGATCCTTCTGATTCTAATCTGCACAAAGAGTGTCTACTACTGCAGTGAGAGTATGATTGCTTATCCATCAGAGACACAGAACGGCTCCCTTTTAAATCAAAGCAAATACATTATAAACACAGTCATAAAGCAGGCAGAGTCCTTGCCCACCAACTAAGTCAGAAAACAGTTAAGACCACTATCCCTGAAATCCATATTGCACCAGATAAAACCACCACCCACCCATAGACTATTAATGACCAATTCAGACATTATTATGCAGATATTTATACACCTGAGGCTAATGCTAATACTGGGGAGATCCAACAGTTCCTGGATAAACTTGACATCCCACAGATAAGCCCAGAGGCACAAACATTTATTGATACCACTATAACGTGTCAAGAAATTACACAAGCCATCAGCTCCTTGCAAAGCGGTAAAGCAGCAGGCCCTGATGGGATATCAATTGAATTTTAAAAAGCTTTTTCCAACAAATCGGCACCTAATTAGGTTCTCTATACGCAGACATTCTATCCACAAAGACAATGCCAGAAACAATGAATCCGGCTATAATAACAATTTTACTAAAGAAGGGCAAAGACTCCCTAGAATGCAGTGGGTACCGTCCAATTAGCCTTCTTTGCTATGACTACAAAATTCATACAAAAATTTTAGCACAATGACTGGAAACTGTCATCTCTGATCTCATCTCCCCTGATCAAACAGGTTTCATACCTGGTAGGCAATCCTTTTTTAATATGCGGCGCCTTTTCAGCATACTTCTTTCCAATCATTCTTTAGACACACCAGAAGTTCTACTCTCCCTAGATGCCAAAAAGGCTTTTGACCGCATTGAGTGGTCATACCTTTTCGAAGTGCCTGGAAGATTTGGTTTTGGCCCAACATTTCTCACATGGATTAATCTAAGCACTCCACAGGCAGCTGTGCGCACTAATTTTATAAATTCAAATTTCTTTTTTCTCCAACGTGGGGTGAGGCAGGGCTGCTGTTTGTCACCTTTTCTGTTTAATTGAACCTTTGGCCATAGCTCTCAGAGCTGACAATAGATTGTCTGGAATTGTTAGGGGGAGCTTTACCCACAAGGTTTCACTTTACGCTGATGACCTTCTTCTGTATCTATCTAACCCTACATATTCCTTACCTTATATCACCCATCTGCTGGATGATGTTAAAAGGATATCTGGCTACAAGCTGAATCTTTCCAAAAGCGTTCTTTTTCCTATAACCCTTTAGCACAGAATCTTAATTATAATGCTTACCCATTTAGACTGCACAGAGAGTCCTTTACCTACCTTGGTATTGTGGTCACACGCTCGTACAAGAGTTTATATGAGGCCAACCTTAAAAAGCTCCTTGAAAATATGAAACTCAATTTGAAGCGGTGGTCTACCTTGCCCATCTCCTTCGCAGGCTGTGTTAACACTGTGAAAATGACAATCCTATCTCAGTTTTTGTATGCATTTCAAATGCTACCACTGTTTCTCTCCCTCTCCTTTTTTTAGGATCTACATTCACATATTTCATCATTTATTTGAAACAAATCTGTCCCAAGAGCAAGACGGGCTATTTTAGAGATGCCTAAATCAGCTGGTGGACTTGCACTTCCCAACTTTATGTTAATACTACTGGGCAGCCAATCTCTCCAAATTGATTGATGATTACATCATTCAGAACAGGGCAAAGCCCTACTTGGGTCACCATGGAAACTGAAATATGTCCCTCTTTTTTACCATTACCTAGCCTTTTTACTTCCTTTCCTAAGAAATCTAACTACTCTTCTTCAAATCCTGTGACAAAACACTCTCTCAGAATATGGCGTCAATTCAGGAAACGCTTTAACCTTACCCATACAAGTGGCTTTATGCCACTGACTGATATTTTTCCTGCTGCACAATCTGATCCAGCTTTTCGTTCTTGGTATGATAATGGCATTGTGTTTTTTTTTACGATTTATTTGTAGGAGGCACCTTCATTTCATTTGAGACTTTGCGTAAGGATTTTACATTACCTCAGGTTTCTACAGGCCCGTGGTTTTGCTAGGGAACAGTACCCATTCCCACACCTACCTGATAATGATTTGCTTGACAGAATACAGGGGCGTGATCCAATCCTTAAAGGAGAACTTCGGTCGATTTTAACATGCAGCTTTATCGCTCAAGCTACCCTTGACTAGCCAGTACCGAAAACGCGAACACATTTGGTCCAACCATTACAGAGCTCCTTGAACAGAGAGTTAGCATTGACAGCTAACAGCATGGGGTCAGAACTTTACACTGTGTTTTAAGCGTCTTAACATGCTCCAAATCTCACCCCAAAAGGTATGCAACATCAGCAGACACCTTACAACACAGCACTGTAGCGTTTATGACTCACAATGAATAAAAAAGTGGTTTAAACAGTGTGTTTGTGCAAGCAGCTACATACCGTTTGTTGACATCCATGTCGTAGACCAAACTAGTCGATCCGTCGAGCGTGCGCTTACTCCCTCACTGGCAGCGACGGAAACTTGAATTTTGCAGACAGAAAGGTATTCCAGCATTTTCGTTTTTCTGTTCATAACGTACATGTTCATGTTACAGCCTGTCATGAGCCATTAGCCTTACAATAGCTTGTTGTGAGTCTATTCGCTCTGCACCGAGAGCTAGCTTGTCTGCTCATGCTAATGGTTCTTACAGAGAGCAGAGCAGAGAAAGCCAACAGTGCTTTCAGGCTCTCAAAGGCGAAATGACACATCTCTGTCCAAACAAAAGGAACCTTAGGACTAAGCAGATTAGTCAAAGGGTCAAAGGGGGATGCAACAGTGGCAAAATTCTTGCAGAAACTCGATAATAACCTGCCATGCCAAGAAAATGTTTCAAGTCATGCCTGGAACTGGGCACACCAAAATTCACAATGGCCTCCACTTTGGCCTCAATGGGACAAACCTTTCCATGACCAACCACTTTTCCCAAATATGTTACGGTGGCCTGTCCAAATTCACACTTGGCTAAGTTCAAGGTCAAATTGGCAACAGCTAGCCTGTCAAACACCTCTTCCAGCTGAGCTACATGCCAAGACCAGGAAGAACTGTAAATCACCACATCATCAAGATAGGCTTCACAATCTGCAACTCCCTTCAATACTTTATTTACCAGACGCTGAAACGTAGCTGGTACATTCCGCATCCAAAAAGGCATGACAGTATACTGACAGAAATCGTCTGGTGTCACAAAAGCAGAGATTTCAAGAGCTCTGTCAGTTAGAGGGACTTGCCAGTAACCTTTTAGAAGGTCTAGCTTGGGGCGCGCAGGTGGTCGAGTGGTTAGAGCACATGCCATAAACGCAGCCGACCCCGGTTCGATTCCGGCCGGAGGTCCTTTGCTGCATGTCACATCCCCCTCTCTCTCCCCCATATTTCCTATCTGTCTACTGCTTAATAAAGGTGTCTATGCCAAAAAAAAAAAAAGAAGGTCTCGCTTGGTAACAAAAACTGCAGATCCCACCCTGTCAATACAATCATCCATTCGGGGAAGAGGGTAACAATCAGGCTTGGTAACAGAATTAAAGGTCAGTGCAGAAACAGAGTGTATGATCTGACTTCTCAACAAGCAGGCATGGGGAGCTCCATGAGCTAGCACTAGGTTCAGCAATACCATGTTGTAGCATATAATCTAATTCCTTACGCAAAAGCTGTCGCTTAACAGGATTCACTCTGTAAGGATGCTGCTTAATAGGAGCAGCATCACCTACATCGATGCTGAAGAACGTTTGTGCGTGTCGGCACATCAGAGAACAGGGCAGGATGTAGGGCTGCAGCTATCAATTCTTTTTGTAATTGATTAATCTAGCACTTTATCGATCGATTAATCGAGTAATCAGATAATTTTTTTTTTTTGCGTTTTTAAACAACCAAAACAAATAATGTAGGGCTGAAACGATTCATCAAGTTACTCGATTAACTCAATTATAAAAATTCCTCGAGGCAAAAACTCTGCCTCGAAGCCTCGTTAAATTCCTATGACGCGCACTATACGCGCAGAGATCTGATTGTTCCACATGGACCGTTGTTCAGGAAGCACACCAGCACGTCATACATTTTCAATTTAGCTGGCTGGCACAATTTAGCTCTGTATTTGTAGTGATGTCGTGATGCGGTTTGACTAGATATGATGTTTAGCTTTGATGTTTTTAACCTCTTCAACCCGAGCTGCGCATGTTGCATTATACATGCGAGCATGCTAACCATGTAGCAACATATTAATGCAGCACACCAACTTAACGGGAAGAAGCTCGGCTAAACGCTCATGATAATCATTTTCACTTAATCGAAACTCAATTCTGACACCAAGCAACTAAAGGAGCACGTAGAAAAAACACGCTAATGGCGCATGTCCGAAAAATCGGCGTTAGCGATTACGCTACTTCATACTAATGCTACATACAGCATGTCATATGAAAGCTGGGACTCTACAAATTTCAACGGTATATGTCTCATCACTCTGTGCCCAAAACTCACTGAAACAGCCGCCAAAGAAGAGCAAAAATAAACATCACTTTATACAGACATGATCATGAATTACGTGCTACATTGGCTGTTTTGTGATTATAAACTCTGTTTGAGTGCATTACACCGCCTCCACCGGCTAATCCAATGTGTCTGTGTCACTTTGAAATGATTCCTGACAGTTCAGGATAAGTTTTGGTTCCAGGAGGACACGTATAATGTGGAGTAGGTAGGACCCTGGTCTTCCCACACAGTGTATTTGCCTCCTTGTGATTGGCGGATTAGTGTGATTATCATGGATTTGGGGACTGAAGACTGAAAAAGTCTTATTTATAATTTATTTATTTTATTTATTTATAATTGTTTTATTTACATTTATTTTTTTATAAATTGTACACATTGTGTACCTGTTTGGCTAGATATTTTATATTAATTCTTTGTTCTCAGGTGGGTAATTTGCAGAAGGTGCAATCCTTTTTTGTAATGTTGTATGAAGAAAACAAAACCAAGGCCAAATGGCCTTTACTATTTAAGTTTGTATTCACAGTTTTACATGTTATACATGTTTTACAGTAAGTTGATTTAACTGTACTGTTGTTTAATTATTGGCACTGGCACTTAATAAATGGGCTTAGTTTTGGAGCCAAATGTTGGAGTTGGAATGAATACCTCAGTTTTTTTGAGAAATGCTTGATCATTTTACAGCCACACCATTTTCGTTATGCATTATTTGTTTTGGTTGTTTAAAAACGCAAAAAAAAAAAATTATCCGATTACTCGATTAATCGATCGATAAAGTGCTAGATTAATCGATTACCAAAAGAATCGATAGCTGCAGCCCTAAAATAATGCATAACGAAAATGATGTGGCTGTAAAATGATCAAGCATTTCTCAAAAAAACAGAGGTATTCATTCCAACTCCAACATTTGGCTCCAAAACTAAGCCCATTTATTAAGTGCCAGTGCCAATAATTAAACAACAATACAGTTAAATCAACTTACTGTAAAACATGTATAACATGTAAAACTGTGAATACAAACTTAAATAGTAAAGGCCATTTGGCCTTGGTTTTGTTTTCTTCATACAACATTACAAAAAAAGGATTGCACCTTCTGCAAATTACCCACCTGAGAACAAAGAATGAATATAAAATATCAAGCCAAACAGGTACACAATGTGTACAATTTATAAAAAAAATACATGTAAATAAAACAATTATAAATAAATAAAATAAATAAATTATAAATAAATCATAAATAAGACTTTTTCAGTCTTCAGTCCCCAAATCCATGATAACCACACTAATCCGCCAATCACAAGGAGGCAAATACACTGTGTGGGAAGACTAGGGTCCTACCTACTCCACATTATACGTGTCCTCCTGGAACCAAAACTTATCCTGAACTGTCAGGAATAATTTCAAAGTGACACAGACACATTGGATTAGCCAGTGGAGGCGGTGTAATGCACTACTCCTGAATGTGGAGCGGGCAGTGCAGCTTTTCTTTGTGCTGGAGGGAGCTGAAGAAGACGCTGGGCCAGAGTCTGAGCCAGAGAGTGAGGACTCTGACGATGAAGCAGATGATCCAGCATATGTTTAGATGAGGAGAGAGAGGAAGAGGAGCCTCCAACGTCCACACAGAGCACTCCCCGCAAGTCTGCGCAGAGGACGCGACAGCGCAGCGCGCCCATGAGGTCCAGATCTCCACTGGCTCAGGAGGCAGGGACACGCCCTCGCTCTGAGCCCTGGAAGACAGCAGAGGATGCTGATGCTGCCCCAGCGGTAAGCCGGTTTCAGCCAAGGAGAACAACAGGAGTCCAATTAGAGACACTTTCCCCCTACAGCCCAAAAGACCTGTTCTTGTAGTTTTTTGCTACTGATATAGTCAGGACAATCTGCAGCAACACAAACAAAAACGCTGCAGAAATAAAACAATTAGGCTGTGAATATCAGTCGACTGACGTGGAGATGGAAGACTTATACAAGTTTTTTGGTCTCCTGGTATACATGTCATTGGTGTCTCTGCCAAGTCTCCAAGATTACTGGAGATAAAAATCACATTTTGTCATTGCCCCTGCCAGCCAAAGTGTTGTCTACAGACAGGATGCACAGAATGAGAGGAAGAAGGGGACACCAGGCCATGACACTGGGTACCATATTTATATGGACAATTTTTACAGCAGTCCCAAACTGAATGAACTGGATGAAATTTAGGGCATGGGGGGCAAATGCTCTCACCAAGAAATCGGAAAGAGGATCAGTGAGGTGGATCAGAGAGGGGCCACTTGTTTTTGTGAAGTGGATGGACATGCGAGAGGTGTCTGTGTGCTCCACCATCCATCCTGCATTTTCTGGTGAGACAGCACAGAGAAGGGTGAAGGATAGAGCTGGATGCTGGGCTGTGAGAGACGTTCCCTGTCCCTCACCGATCATGGCCTACAACAAGAACATGGGAGGGGTTGACCTTTTGGACCAGCTCATCCAATATTACTCCACCCGCAGAAAAATGGCACGCTGGTACAAGACTGTGATGCTGCATTTCCTGGACATTGCGACGACAAATGTATACATTTTTCACCGGGAGATCAGCAGTGCTAGGCAGGTGCAGCCCATGACACACAAGGACTTCATGGTGGAGCTGGTGTGTCAGCTGAGTGGCATGGACAAGACAGGTGTTCCTCAGAGCAGGAGAGCTGAACAGTCCCTGTGCCCATTGACACAGCCACTGATCCTGGGAAAAAAGCCACCAAGGGCAGGCTGAGGTGCCAACGCTGCCACCAGGTGGAGAACAGAAGGAGGGACACACCTTGAAAGTGTCAGGCGTATGATGTGCCTCTCTGTCTTGTGATAGACAGGAACTACTTTTTGGAGTGGCACAAATAATTTGGTGGCACCTATTGTGACACCTGATCGTTTTGTGAATAGTTGTACAAAAAACACCATAGGAATTGCCGGCATTTTAGTGTAAATAGTTGTACATAACTTTGTTGTTTGCAAATCTTGTACATAAGTTTTGAAGATTATAATTTATATTAGCATCCTTAGTGATGAAAAGGGTTTGTTAAACATGTTTGTGGTTTTCACATTAAAAATGTAACTTTTTCCTACTCGGATTTTATGATTTTTGGGTGAATTTAGGTCCTGTGTGTTAATACAGTATGTCAAAATGAAATAATACCTGTAAATTCATACATGTGAGGTTGTGCTGAAAAGAATGACACCACACAGGGCAAGATAAACAGTTTTTAAGGTGAGATATAAAGATAAAATCAGAAGTAGTCAAAAACGGCTAATTATACCCCAGACCCCAGAGGGTTAACCTGCCTATGGTATATTAGTAGCATTTGTGAACACTGTTCGTTTGAACTTACTACAGAACTAGTAACTGCAATGTCCACACACTCCACACAACACATCAAGATGTTTCTTTCATTTTAAAAAGTGTCCATTTGTCAGTGCATCATTAAACTGGTCTGCTCTAGGTCTGATGTGCAGATTCTTACCTCCCTGCAGCAACAGATTTCACCATCTACACTAAAAATACAACATATTGGTGGTAAACATGACACATTTACAAACAGTAAACAGTAACTACTCAAAGCTACTTCTTTGATGCTCCAGGAGAAAATCCCTAGGCTCCCTTAAAAGACATTTAAGTTTGAGAAACGGTATCGACAACAAATTATGTGGGGCTTCTTGTTAATTCAGCAAGCACTATACTTGAAGATATTTCTTTCTTTATCTAAAAAAAATCTATTTGCTCCGGTGGTGTAGGTGTATATTTCAGATCAGATACCTCATAACATATGGTAACCAAATGTGTACAGCCAGTGTCTGTTGGGGCAACAAACCCTAGGTTCAGAACCTCAAACTACACTCTCCTGTTGTGGTCACGGACTACTGTAAAAATTAAACACTAGTCATTTGTAATAAACAGCTTACCTGTTTACCATCCACCTCAATATCTGCCACATAGTTTTCAAACACTGTGGGCACATAAACCTCAGGGAACTGATCTTTACTGAACACTATGAGGAGACAGGTCTTGCCACAGGCTCCATCACCAACTATCACTAGTTTCTTTCTGATCGCAGCCATCTGAAAGAATAAAAGCAGAATACAAGATCAGAGATGTTTTATGACACAGTGATTAGTTACTTTTGATAGAGTTCAGCTATTTTGTTTGTGGAGAGTCCCAATGATGACACATTTCATGGACAGTGGTATAAACAATTTTGCCATGAAAAAAAACAAACTAAGGACCCACTAATCTGAAAAGGTTCAACAGCAAGTAGAGAGGTGCATCCAGTGTGAAATATTTTGCAGTGACTCAGACATGTTCATCAACCCAAGTCAAAAATTGTAAATTTTGACTGATTAAGCAAGTCTATTGATGATTAATTAAAATGTCTCTTTTGAACAATGAGAACATGATCATTAGTCACGTTCCTAAAATCTTATCAATCACAGCTTCAGTTTCATTCAATACATTTTTCTTTTTAACTTCAGCAACGACTCGGCGTAAACTACAAAATGACGACAATGGTGTTGCCATTTCTTGTCTTCTCAGGGACGTAAATTCACTGCACTCTGCTAGTGGCCCAAATCTAACTGGTACATCAGACCAAAAACATTCTGCATTTATACAATGTCTGGGACTGCATTGGTATGGGTGCGTTGTAGAGCTGCACAATTCATAGAAATTTTATCGAAATACCAATATGGCAGTGCACTATCCAAATTGCAGTGGCTGAAATTTTTTTGAGGCAAAATCTTTGAAAAAACAGTATGTCCTACAAAACTTGTTCTCCAGATGTAAGAAAACATGTTTGTTTGATAGAAACCCCAACTACAATGATGATTCAAAGGGCTTTTTCAGTGAAACTGAAAATTGTGCATTAAAAACGATAATTTCCGCTAATTGTGAATCATATCCCAATCCTAACACATATATATACAAACTGGACAGATGATAAAATGGGATCAGGAAGACTGGTTTCGATATGGATTCATCCAACACACCATGAGGGCAGATTTCTTGATATCATGATAACTGTTATGGCAACGCAAGATTGTCTGTGGATTTTTAATGTTTGTATTAAAAAAGTTACATTTATAAGGAATGTTAACTCGAATGTATTTAATTGACAGACCGGTGCTTTGCTGGTTGAGCCAGGTCAAACTCTTCTACTGCTTGAGACCTGTATATTGAGGCACCACTGTGCCAATAAATGAGGGGACTCCACTTTTCACACAGTACCTTCAGTACCTCATACCTTAAAGTTAAGCTGAATAGATTGTTGAATAGATTGTAAGCAATATTTGGATATTGGCATCCATCGGCGTTGAATGATAGGAGTCAAAACACCTGCAGCCATTTATTTCTATTACAACTGACTTGACTCTGTCATTGTGGGTTGAGGTTATGCCACTGCCTCATTGTCCAGTGTCGGCATTTATCCACTCTCCAGAACTCCTCACTCCTCAGATCAGCATGTCCCAAATACTACTACTGTCTAAATTATATCATGTGTACAAGGTGCAACACCGGTGTCAATAGAAATGTGAAATTACATTTTGTCATGCATTGGAAGTGTGTCCCACTTCTGACAGTTGGTGAATGTTACCTACTTGTGAGCCTAGATGAAAAGTCTGGAGGATCACCTGAGTAAACAACCTTCATCCTCTCAGAAGATTTTATATAGATAGATAGATAGATAGATAGATAGATAGATCTATCTATCTATTATGTGGCATATTTCATGATCTGATCTTTGTCAAGAAATTTCACTCTGGACCAAAGTGGTGGACCGACCACCCAACTTTATTTTCCCCACTGTGAACAACACACAGCCATGAAATACAAATCATTGGCTCTAACTACTATTTATCTGAACTATCTGAACAATCAACAGAAGCATGTTCCTTTTAACAAAAATGATCTAAATCAACACATCTTGGATCTTAATAATAACACATGACACACTCTGACTAGAAATTGACATAATGATGACTTAATAAAGAGATTTACTGATCGAATTGCATGATAAAATGTGGTTTTGTTGTCGCCATTTTAAATCAAAAGCAGGGAAACAGCATCAGAATGTTATATCTCGAGGCCTGTTTGAGAATTAAAGTTTTGCTATGGATACTTAGTAGATGGGTCTCTTCTCATTCAGCTATCATATAGAGCCGCTCTCTCTGTAACAACCTATTCACCGCTCTAGAGGTTCGACTGGGTATACATGAAACACTGTTGGCGAAGGTTATAGTGATAAAGACACTAACACAGAGTGTTTAAGCTCCTTAAACACGGCGTATCTGGAGACTTTAGCGAGTGGACGTCGCATTATAACTTTACTTCCTCACTTCTACTGCTTCAACTGGAAAAAGCTACATGTATCTTTCAGTTTAGGCTACGGTGAATTCACGTTACAGATCACTTGTCATTATAATGCTACCTTCATTTTATATAAATACTCTTATTAGGCTTATGTTTGTCACTGAATTGATCAACTAACTTCTTGAAAGCAGGAGTTTTCATTCCATTCCGGGAAGCTAACTATTAACCTGCTAACTTTCCTTAGTTTTCGGCGCAGTTGGCCTCTTGAACAGCTTTGACACGTACAATTCTGAGACCGCAAATTATTGCTTGATTATAGCAGCCACTCTTACATACAACGCGATGAAGCAGCGACCTATTGTGGGTAATTACTTCAACCTTTTTAATACGTACTTGCCTTCCTTTAGTTTTCCTGTCGGACCGAAGAGTCACGCCCCCGACAGTATATCGATTATATCTCCCGCCCATACCAAACACTTTTAACCAATGGGACACGGAGAAATCATGAGTGAAGGGTACCTTAACCAACCAATAAAATGCATACATAAAATGGCTCAGTTTCAGTGGTGTGAGCAGTATTTTGCCCTGGGTTACGCCTCTCAGTACTGTTTCTCCATCACTTTATACAAGGGTGGCCGAATTGTCATCTTCTTCCCTACGTCCTCTGGATACAACTCTGCACACAGTATTCCTCAAATTCAAAAGAATGTGACGAAGAACTTTTTAACACATTTAGGAATCATTTTAGTCAAAGACCAGCTACACCGTACCTAAATTCTATTTCCATTATGAAAAAAGACAAAAAGCATGACTGTGTATCCAGTGGTTGTGAAGAGATCTAAGCTCACCAAACAGCACACCACAAATTTCAAAAGTCTTAGAGACATGCAGGAGAGCTAATTGTAAAAGAAAGGTTCAAATCAAAGTATATTCAGACTGAAGTTCTTTGAACAGGTCAAGTGGAAAGAAAATTACCCCCAACACAGAAAAGTGCAATAGAACGATCATCCAATTTGGAGACAGTCAGAGACATTCACATAGCCTGAGTATGCCGACATAAACGCACATGACATCACAGCAGTATGACGACACACATAGTGAACAATTACGTTTTACCTTTCGGTCACTTTTTACTTTACATACTGTATATGAACTAGAATTACCTTATTAACTACAACTATATAGCTATTGTTTAATTAACCATTTTTCTTCTCCTGTTCTTCCTCTCCTTTCCCAATCCAGACCAGACCCTCCTATTGAAGGGTCAACCTGGCTGTTCCTGTCCTGGACAGGTTTCTTGATAATGGTGACACCAGGCAGGATTTCAGGCTGAGCAGAGAGTCACTGGGGGTGCTGCTGAACCTTCTCCTACAGGATCGGAGGCATGGATGAGGTGCACAGTGAGACTACACCCCCAAACACCCTGAGTACCACCCCAGATGATGTCCCCCTGACACCAGGGTCTTTATTGTGGCATTCCATCCAGACCAGCAGCACGAGGAGGATATCTCTGCAGACCCGGAGGCTGCAGATTCAGACCCTTAGTTCTGGGACCACAGTTCCAGGCCCCTCATGTTTTTGCGACAGTGCCACCTACTGGGAGGAGTATGTGCCTGCAGTACCAGAGGATGCAGTTCTGGGACCGCAGTTCTAGGCACTGTATGTTTTCACGACAGCGCGCCTTTTATAATTACGACACCAAAATGGAACAGGATCGGAGTTTGAGTATTGAACATGAATCACATTATTTGTTTAATGTAGGGCTGCAGCTATCGATTCTTTTTGTAATCGATTAATCTAGCACTTTATCAATCGATTAATCGAGTAATCGGATAATTTTTTTTTTTGCGTTTTTAAACAACCAAAACAAATAATGCATAACGAAAATGGTGTGGCTGTAAAATGATCAAGCATTTCTCAAAAAAACAGAGGTATTCATTCCAACTCCAACATTTGGCTCCAAAACTAAGCCCATTTATTAAGTGCCAGTGCCAATAATTAAACAACAGTACAGTTAAATCAACTTACTGTAAAACATGTATAACATGTAAAACTGTGAATACAAACTTAAATAGTAAAGGCCATTTGGCCTTGGTTTTGTTTTCTTCATACAACATTACAAAAAAGGATTGCACCTTCTGCAAATTACCCACCTGAGAACAAAGAATTAATATAAAATATCTAGCCAAACAGGTACACAATGTGTACAATTTATAAAAAAATAAATGTAAATAAAACAATTATAAATAAATAAAATAAATAAATTATAAATAAGACTTTTTCAGTCTTCAGTCCCCAAATCCATGATAATCACACTAATCCGCCAATCACAAGGAGGCAAATACACTGTGTGGGAAGACTAGGGTCCTACCTACTCCACATTATACGTGTCCTCCTGGAACCAAAACTTATCCTGAACTGTCAGGAATCATTTCAAAGTGACACAGACACATTGGATTAGCCGGTGGAGGCGGTGTAATGCACTCAAACAGAGTTTATAATCACAAAACAGCCAATGTAGCACGTAATTCATGATCATGTCTGTATAAAGTGATGTTTATTTTTGCTCTTCTTCGGCGGCTGTTTCAGTGAGTTTTGGGAGCAGAGTGATGAGACGTATACCGTTGAAATTTGTAGAGTCCCAGCTTTCATATGACATGCTGTATGTAGCATTAGCATGAAGTAGCGTAATCGCTAACGCCGATTTTTCGGACATGCGCCATTAGCGTGTTTTTTCTACGTGCTCCTTTAGTTGCTTGGTGTCGGAATTGAGTTTCGATTAGGTGAAAATGATTATCATGAGCGTTTAGCCGAGCTTCTTCCCGTTAAGTTGGTGTGCTGCATTAATATGTTGCTACATGGTTAGCATGCTCGCATGTATAATGCAACATGCGCAGCTCGGGTTGAAGAGGTTAAAAACATCAAAGCTAAACATCATATCTAGTCAAACCGCATCACGACATCACTACAAATACAGAGCTAAATTGTGCCAGCCAGCTAAATTCAAAATGTATGACGCGCTGGTGTGCTTCCTGAACAACGGTCCGTGTGGAACAATCAGATCCCTGCGCGTATAGTGCGCGTCATAGGAATTTAAGGATGCTTCGAGGCAGAGTTTTTGCCTCGAGGAATTTTTATAATCGAGTTAATCGAGTAACTCGATGAATCGTTTCAGCCCTAGTTGAATGTCATAAAAATACTTTTTTGACTTGAATTTGACAATGAAATGTATGTTTTAATGTGATACGTTTAATATGATATGACTCTATTTACCACGATAGTCTGAAAAGCACGTCAAAAAATTCATCTAGGTTAAGCTAATAGGTAGTTAATGTGAGCTTGTTGGAAATGAAAGGTTTGACCCATACAGTTTGTGTTTAATGAAACTAAGGTCATCCAGGTAAGATCAAAAGTAAAAACAGGGTAGGTGTGCACATCCAAAAAAAACTAATACAGGATCTTCATCAATAAGGAGCCAAAAGCAATACAAGGTATTGTCCGCACACTGTTTAAAAGCTCCAAGTAACTTTAATGGCAAGTACAAGTACAATGTTTCAATCTCACTGAGCTTCCTCAGGCATTTCTTAAAATCACAAAGCAGGTCAGACAACATAAAGGCAAACAAACAAATAAGCTGCACAGGTGGTTGTGATCTGCATGGTCAACATATTCTCTCTCTCAGAATATGCTGATTATGCAGATCATAATAACTCTTGCAGATAATTTGTTTGTTTGCCTTTGTATCGTCTGACCTGCTTGTAAACAGTGTGCAGACTATGGTGCGGACATTAATTTTTTTTGCATCCAGGTAACATCAGAAATGTATTGTTGTCCATTATTAGGTTTAGGCCTAGTTTATGTCTGTAAAACTGTAAAAAAGATATTGAATTTGACCCCACCCCTCTGGCACCAACATCCTCCACCACACCCCTGGCACCGTCATCCTCCACAACAACCACACCATCCTTCACTGCACCAGTCACCCCAAGTGGACAGACGAAAAGGGTCCGTGTGAAGCCAGTGCTCCCAAAAAAAATGCACCATACGTCAGGTCATGATGAACAAGAGAAATTTAAAAAGACACATTGAAAGAAAGCACATCAGCAAACATAAATACATAACCACTACTTCCCACCTCGACAGTGGATGCATTGATCCAGAAAATTGTATCTTTACTGTCCATGAATCATTTCTTGGACCCGATAATCCTCTTCATGTTCAAAATAAAGTAGGGGGGGGAAAACCAACATGTGTTCTGATAGTCTACTGACTGTCAGTTAAACACGGAGTTGGCATGGAGGAGCGGCTTAAAAGCTTATCAGTGTGTTCACTGAAAATTGATTACATACTGTCTGTTCGGGAAAAGTAAGGAGCACAGATGTAGAGGAATGCTTAGACACAGCATTATCGACCATCAAGGATGATATGGGGGATCTGTCATATCCCCCAGAAGATCATGAAAAGATGAAGCACATTGTCCAGTACATTTTTAAGTTTAAAAAACTGCCTGCAGTTCTCCCAGAACTCCATCCAGTGGACAAAGACCACACAAGGCATCTCATTCCAGAGGCGATGCTGTACCAGCACTGCCCAGGCAATGTGCCTTTGAGTGACCCAGTCCTCATAACAAATAAAGCAAAGATCCTCGCCATCACACATATTGTGCAAGGTAGGTCGATGGAGTTGTGACAGCCCTAATAAAACGTCTGTTTCTTCACAGCTAGCTCCTTCCTTATGCCTAGAGAGGCGGGCCGTCAAATCTTCCTGGCCACACCTGAGGGTGTGGTCTCAACTTATAAAAAGGCCTCAGTAGTCAGCCTGCTCTCTCTTTTCCCCTGACTGAGCAGCTGACAACCATATGGCCAACATGGTGTAGTTTGGTTTGCCTTTGTGCACATTTATTCTGTTTTTACACACACACACACACACCCCGCTACAACATGCTTTATTTCCTCATCAAGTATGTTTAGTTAAATAAACCACCTTTGTACATTGAATTGTTTGTGTAGAATCTCTTTTGTTGCCATCAATGTGGGACCCATTACGATACCAACAGTGAAAAGATGGCCTTCACAACTTCAATGATCTAATAATATTTTATATCCAGTTATGCCTTACCAAAAGGAACATGTTGCAGGTCATTTTAAATCTACCTTAATTGAAGTATAATCATTGAGACCATTTTTATTTGTTTGAAAAACAACAGTTTTTATTTATTTATTTTTAACAGTAGTTTGTTTTCATGATTCTGTTTCTCTCTTAGGTTCATACTGCAGTGAGCAGAGTTGTGGAATATTTGGAGTAAAATACTGGGCTCCAGTTCCCCTCAGCTGACACAGTCAGGGTATCTTCACTTTCAAGCGCTCTGTAAACATATGTATCAGTATTCCTGTGTCACCTGTGGTGATCACCCACCAGTTGTGATCATGGACCTCCATAAGAAGGGTGCCTTTAATTTGTCAGGTAATAATGCTTTCATAGATTAGACTAATTCAGATGTTATTTATAGACCCAATTACTCTCAGAATTAACCTATTGTGTAATGTTTTCCAAATTTTTTTAGCAAGTAATCTAGCACAACTTCCGCAGCATTTCAACGGAGAGGTTGACATGGACTGCTTTTGGGAGGCACTTTCTATGGAAAGGATTGGCCGAGGATTTGTCCCAAGTAATACAAGACAAGCTTAACGAGCAATGAGCAGAATTGTGTCAAAACAAATTAATACATAGAAATAGATATGAGATTTTCATTTAACAATGTTACTTAATATAAACTGATGTACTTCTATTTTTGTGTGTTTTGATATTTCCTAAGGTCACCCAAAAAATCCATTTGCAGTTGCACAATCTTTCCACTTTTTGGCCCCTTGGATTGTCAGGAACACACGCACGTCAAAGAATGCCCTTAACACAGAATTACAAAAGATCCATCAACCAAAGCCGGCTAATGCGAGTGAAATAACAGTGTCAGAGGACCGACTCAGAGAAGAACTGTAAAAGCAGAAGGTAGAAACCCCATTTATTGTAATTTTCTTTGAAGTGTGATTTGCAGGCCATTATTTTCCCTAAACCACACATTTCTTCTTACGGGCAATGTTTCTTATTTGACAGGATCAAGTGATTCGGACACTATGTAGAGAGTGTGGCTTGGATTCCTCTGGATCACGTTCTGACTTTCTCCCCAGACTTTAAAACAAAATAAAGTCAAGGGTGTTGTATGACAAGGTGTTTCAAAAGATTTGGGCTGCCTCAGGTGAGCAACATTTCACAGTTTATCTGTTTAGAATAATGATAACAGGGGAAATAGCTTCTAAAGGTGATAGTATTGGATTATCTGAAATGGATTTCCATAATGGCACTGAGAGGTTGTCCTGTAACAATCCCTTTCATCTGTCTTTTTTTTCATCTCAGGTGGTTGCGCTATGATTATGCGCCAATGCAGCATTGTATACAGCATAAAGTGTAACATTCAAGCAGAAAGCCCACGGGACTTCACTGATCTCCTCCTTTCCTGGAAACACATGCCAAATATAGTCATTTATGACTTTGCACGTGGGCTAGCAACACACATGAACCTTGGAGATCCAGAGAGGATTCCCTTCAAACCCTTCCAAGGACGTTTTAAGGGACCCAATTGAAGAAAATCTAGCCCTAGCCAAAGCTGGGAAGCTGAAGGTGTCACTGCCTTAGCTAAACTTCAAGAAACTGGTCCCAGACTGTGATAGTCATCCAATAACAGGTTCAGCTGAGCATTATGGTCTATATGATCAATTTCATGTTGACAAAACAAAGGATGCCCGAGATGCCCTGAGGAAGCTTGGCCTGGTTCCGCCACTTGCCGTAAAGTAAACAGTCAAGTAGCAGAACAGCTGTTTGCAAAAATGAAAAAAAACAACTACTTCCTAAACATGGCATTACCATCTACCCATATGTTCCTCATGAGGAATATCATCCACCACTACAGTGTTCAATAAAACAAACAACGCCTGGACAAAATTACAAAGTTTTTTGGAACTGGGGTATCAATGAACAGCTACGGCCAAGCAGTTTTGGGTTACTTTTCAAATACAAATTTTTGGTGCAATTATTGCTGCTGGGCAGTACATTATTTTTTACTTGTATTTCATTGTTGATACATGTGTGCATATGTTTAGGGAATCCACAGTCTTCAAGGATGTCTGCCACTGCTGAACCTGTTCCAATGGACACTGATGCACAAGCTGGTGAGTAATTATGGGAGCTAGTGGAGCTTTTGTTCTGTCAAGTTCTTAGCTTATTTTTCTGTATGGCAGGAGTTTCATATCATATCAGGATCAACATTTCATTCGGTGGTTCAACTTTTTTCAACATATATTGACATTAGGGGTGTGATGATACACTCAGCTCACGAGACAAGACGAGATACGATATTGGGTTCACGAGAACGAGACGAGACCAGATTTTAAAGGAGTCATCACCTGATTTTTTACATATCCAGTCCCTCTTGGATCGCTTTGGATCAATTCTTAAAACTTATTAGAAAAAAAAAAAATTTTCAAAATCAAACAGAGCTTGTTCTGACTATAGGCGAGTTCAAGATCAAGCAGCCTAAATCGTGATGCATGCTGGTTAAAATGTGTCCACGATGATCTGGATGGGAGTGGTTTCTGCTCCGCATCTGATGTCACATGACCTTAAGTTATCGCGGGAGCGAGGCTGCTGCAGAGCATTCGCGCAGTTGCTCTCCAGGTACTGCGCGACCCTAGACCCACCTTCATGACGTCAGGACTTTGCCCTAATTGGCTCTCATTTACGCTGACGTATATGACGTGTGTTTCGATGAATTTCCATATCCATAAGGCCTCTGCCTCTTTTCTACTCAAATATCAAATACTTTCAGATCAGTGTGGCCGCACCTATGGGATAGTCAACATGAATAAACCTATAAAATCCTTCATGTAACGCAACAACCCTGAAAGATGTCATCAATAAACTGCTCAGTTCTGTCAGCTTGTGGTGATGATGGAGAAGTGGTTAACTGCTGTGTCCAGTGTTATCTGTATTATAAACTCTTATTAATTAACCCTTTCTGTTCCCGTCACATTAACAATACAAAGAATTATCCTGAGCTATTCTGTGTGATGAGATGGTGCAGCGGGACAAGGCATCTGATTCAGTCATTTGTTCTAGAATAGAATAGAATTACTTTAATGATCCCAGACTGGTAAATTATTTTCTGATTATTGTATTTCATTCATTCAGTGAAATGTATTTCATTCATTGTGAAAAATGTTGCTATGAGAAAATGCATCATCTTATGTGTCTATAGTTATGCTTACTTGTTAAATGTAGTCAGCAAATTCCCCTCAGCTGTGATATAATTATGCACATAAGCACAGTTGTCATCATACTAATGAATAACTGTTGTAATTGTATTGTATTGTTATTGGGCAAGACTTACTATAATGTACCAGATAGACAAAGTTCAAATGTATTTAATGGTGACATTACAAGGAAAACGGAACATGATCATTTACAGTAAGACAACATTTAGGCTATTCATCTACTCTTGATGAGCCAAATTTGAAGTTGTTATTGTGACAAAGCTGTCACATTCTGTTGTCTCTAAATATGAACTGTCTGTATATATATATATATATATATACTAGTGCAGTGCCCGTAAGAAAAGTGTATTCCTATAAAAAAGTGGGAGGTTAAGGAGCTTTTTCATGGATGGCCAAATGAGGCTGTGTTTGAAGGTGGGACGTCAGGGATATTTAGGTTTGTTGTGAAATCCGATATTCCAGGGTATAATTGGCTGTTTTTGACTATTTAGGGTCCGGGCACTTAATTCAAAGGACATGTCAATAAAAATTGAGAATATTTAGGACTCATGTTTGATGAAGTTTGGCAAATATCAGAATTTTATCTCAAAAACTGAATTTTTGAGAACATTTTGAATTCTGCTCTCATGTGAATAATTGCAGTCAATGCAAGCAGCATTTTTAAACATTAGTTATTCACTTATGGAGCAAATTAATCATTTTTAAAAACAAATTACCAACATCTCCATGCTGCAATATGTGTATTTTCAGATTTTTGTCTTGATAACTGAATTTTTTACAGTGGTTTCAAATCTGCCTGCACAACAGTGAATGGCTTAATCAATTTGTCAAGCCATTGGTATAATGCCACTTGCCAATTAGCTCAGAGCGATAGATGACAGTCTTTGGTTCCAGAAGTTGTGAGTTCAAGCCTCAAGTTGTCCAAAGTGAACATTGTTGTCAACTGTCTTGTCTTCCTATTCTCCTGTTTGTTGCTCAGAATTGCCTAATTTTGCCAAAAAATAGCCCGGACCAGACCCATCGCTGCGCAGCAGCTATAATTTTGATTTTGCCATTATATTTCATCTTAAAAGCTATTTACTTGGTGTCATTATTTTCAGCACAACCTCACATGTGTGACTGTACAGTTATTTTTTTTATTTTGACATACTGTATTAACACAATGGACCTAAAATCACAAAAAAAAAACATGAAATCCGAGTCGAAAAAGTTAGATTTTTTTACTGTGAAAACCACAAATATGTTTAACAAACCATTTTTTTTTTTTTTTTTTCAACTTATAATGCAAATATAAATTGTTGTTTATCTAAATTTGTGCATACATTTAAAACATTTACAAAGCTATATGTAACTATTTACACAGGCAATGCTCAGGTCTGCCTGTGCTCCTTCCAGCTGAATAAATAGCTGGACTGCCTGCTCCACATTCAGCTTCTCCTCCTTATTCTGACTCATTAAACAAAAAAACGACTCCACTACTCACTAAACACACTACACCAAACACTACATAACACACTAACTACACACTCCAAACACGCTAAATGTCACAAATCTCTCAACTCTCACACACACCGACCGTCGTTGCATGTCAATCATCCGCCTAGGTCCCTCCCACAACTTCCTCTTCCTCAACAACCAAACTTGCTGCTTGGACACTTTCGTGACAAAAGCCAGTTTTTACCGTTTCTTCCTGCACCAGACACAAAGCAAACGTGACGGCGATGTTCGCGAAAAAGCCTGGCGGACATTATTTACCCTAGGTCCGGTTTTGGACGTGCCGATGCTTCCGGTCCTTCGCCTCGGGAGGTGGGCCATGTCGCTAGCGGCTAGCTACACACGAACATCCACAGATTCCGATTCCACTTTGTTGTCCGCGCGTCTCCGGATCTCCTCAGACCCGAACAGACTCGGTCCGGACTCGTTTAATCTCATTAATCCACAACAGTCAGTTTAGATGCACAGAACAGAACAGAACGGGACCGAACCGCCGGCAAAATCCCGGTCCAGCTCGCGCCGCTGCAGGTATAAATCTGCTTGTTTCTTAAGGTGGGGGGTCGCGGTGGGCTCTGCAGTGATTGGCTCTGGTGCGCGTGTGGACACGGTGTGCAGTGATTGGCTCTGGTGCGCACGTGACTGTAGTGGCTCTGGTGGACAATGCTCGTGGAATTTGTAAATCATTTATGAAATAATTTATTAACGGTATCATTGCAGTCCAAACAAATGCGAAATAACACACCCTTGAACCACGCAGCAGCCATGTTGAAACTCTCAGGTCAGTCTGATCCTGATCCGCAGAGATATTTGAGGAACACACACATACACACACAGACAGACAGACAGAGATTCCTTGTATTTATAGATAGATGAACTTGATTTGCACTCCCAACCGTGCCTCTCTGCTCACATCCGCCATATCATCTTTACTCTTCCTAAACCTTGTTGGACACCCCCTGGCTAAATTCAATCCAGTCCCGAACGTGAGGTCGTGGGTGGCCAAAGGTCACAGAACTGCCAGAGACAAACTCAGTAAAACTCAAAACAGAAAGGAGGAGAATCCGGAATGGTCGTGATGTCGGGTGTTTTGGACAAATAAATCTGGTAAGCATACTGTCTATTAATAGGCCGCCGTGCTGTGATTTTTTATGTTTTACAAGTTAGACCTGTTAAAAAATAATTGCTGAGTCCCACCTGTGGTGATGTGGGCATTTGCCTGTGCTGTGCAGAGTATAGCCAAATCATTGTAAATTATTGTCATTACATTTATACCATGGATATTATTAAAAATTGAGGCTTGTAAGTCCCACAGCATGGTGGGCATCTGTATGTTGTTTTCAGCACCGTTTTCTGTATACGTTCCGGGACCTGTGCCCGTCTCGTCATCCCTGCGCTGTCATATATACTGGTAGATGTCTTGAAGAAGGTGTATTTGGACTGCTCAAGCAAAGCTTTACTAGTATATAGCTCTATACCACCAGATAAATCAGTCTGCAAGGTATAAACTGCAAGTAAGGAGACAGTCCTTGTGTCTTTCTATTTTCTTTTTTAAGATAAATCTTTATTTAACCCTGGAATAACAAATGTCAAGTCTTTACTAATATTGTATAACCAAGGTCATATGAATCTTTTAGAGTTAAAGAGTCAAGATTATCTTGTCAGTGAGAACATGCAGTAGTCAGGGGCTGAAGAAGATCAGAAAAACATATATATACGTATATATATACATATATATATATATATATATATATATATATATATATATATATACACATATATATATATATATATGTTTTTCTGATCTTCTTCATATGTATATGTATATATATATGTATATTAAATAAGCCTTGTAGATTTTATTTTGACAATTGAGAAAAGAGATGCAGTTTAATGTTCCCTTTGAGAACACTTGTAAGTTTTTTTTGGCCGCAATAAAGCTTTGAAAATCAAAAAAAAAAAAAAAAATGCTAATGCAGGGAGGTTTACAAATTAAAAGCACTGAGACAAATGCGCGTTTGACAATTCATTTATCAATGTAACAACCTCCAAATATGTATTTGATGAAAATTGCAAATAACTGACAGTTGGTACATTTGTGAATTTTTATTGCACATATTTAAAACAAGAAATATTTGTGTGCGCATCACAAATATGTTTACAAATCTTATTTTTTTATGTGAATTTTTTTTTACTTATATGGATTGAAGCATATTTGTGTGTGCATTGAAAATGCATTTGTGTATCGAGTCATATATATATAAATGTACACTACTCACAATAAGTTAGGGATATTGTAATTTACATGAGTGCTTTTCCTATTTGGTCTGAATTTTAATGAAGAAAAGTAAAAGTTCCCTTTGATATTACTAATAATGAATGAGAAGAAACACCATTTTCAGTAGTTTAATATTTATTACCCCAAACATTTAGACAATAACAAGGATAGCCCCAAATAACAAAAATTGACAATGTCAGTAGCGGGTGTTTCCACCATTTGCCGCAATGACAGCTTGACAGCGACGTCTCATGCTCCTCACTAGCCTCATGATGTTGTTCTCACCTCGCCTTCTCCAGCAACGCTGACGACCATCGTTTCTGTGCAAGGTGACCCGACACTCATCAGTGAACAGGATGGTAGACCACTGCTGCATTGTCCAGGTCACATGGTCTTGTGCCCACTGCAAACGTTCACGGCAGTGTCTTGGTGTCAGTGGAGTCACCTGCAACGGTCGTCTGGCATTCAAGCCAAAGCGGTGGAGTCGGTTTTGAATGGTTTGTCTGGGTACTACCCTCACATCTCGTAACTGGGCCTGCAGCTGTGTGGCAGTTGCATAACGATGTCTGAGTGCATAGGTCCTTAGGTACTGGTCATCGCGGTCTGTCACTCGTGGGGCTCCACTCCTGGGTCTGTCACGAACTCTGCCAGTAGTTCTGTGTCTTGATGCAAGTCTGCTGATGACACTTTGAGACACACCAAGTTCACGAGCAACATCTGACTGCCTGCCACCGACCCGAAGGTGCGCTATGGCCAGGTGGTGCTGCTCGTCCATTAAGTGACGTCATGTGTTCATGGCTGTTTGAATGATGAACTTGGAATGACTTACTGACAATACCAGCTTTTTATACCCACAGAATGTTGAAATTGATGCCACATTGAAAAGGGTTGTCTTTTAGTTTTTTGGTATTGGCCCCAATATGTAAGGCACACTGTACACAGTGAGACCATTACGTGGAAAACACAAAATGAGGTGTGTCTATCACCCCAATACAATTGCCTCCCTATCCCAAAACTCTCTGAAGTGAAACAAACACCTTATGTATGAAATCCACAGTCTCTCACAATATCCCTAACTTATTGTGAGTAGTGTATATATAGAATTCACCAATTATATTTGTGAGTCCTTTTTCGTGCATTTAATCCTTTCTGCTGTTTGAAAATGAAAACGCAGTTTTCTTTTTAGTCGTGTGACAAAATGAGCCGTCTTGAAGACGAAAATGAAAATGCAATTTGGATGATTTATTACTCATTTTATTTATGAGTCACATAGTGCAGTGATGACCTTGAAATAAAAAAGCATTTCTGCTAATGCATTTTAATTTTCAAATTTGACATTTCAAATTGAATTTGGTAACTATTTGCTGGGGCATCTTTTGAACATTAAATCTTAAATGTAATTTTCTTTATTATTTTAATTAAGTTACAAAATGAGCAGTCTTGAAGAAGAAAATGAAAATGCAATGTGTATGATTTATTACTCATTTTATTTATGAGTCAAAAAATGCAGCTATATTCTGAAAATGAAAAAGTATTTCTATTAATCCATTTTAATTAGAATTATGGAACAGATTCGCTTCCATAATTAACATGCAGTCAGCCGCAAAATTGTTATAATAAGACTGTCATAAGACTGGTTTAGACTGCTGGCCTAGGTTGGCCTTGACTGGCTGGCTGTTTTTATAGAAAAACACTATACAAGTTGATGCTAGCTGCAGTATATAGCACTTTGCACTTGGCACTAATTACTGTCCACATAGCAAAATTAGATTAGATTCAGTTTGGGGCTTTACTGTCAAGTTCAAGTACAGCTAAATACAGTTTTACATCTCACCAGAGTGCAAACTAGTAAAGTGCTGAGTGAGTCATTGCCTCACATGCAGATAAGGATATCAACATGTGGACTGCAGAGAGAGGTGCAAAAGATGAGCGTATGTTATATACTGATGAACAGAGATAAGTGTGAGTTGCATACTGATTTAATATTGTATCAGAAAAGTTGAGCATAATAATAATAAATTATGTAGAGTTATGTTTACACAGAGAGGTATGCACATAAAGCTGTGAGCATATGGGACTATGCAAATGTATATAAAATGAATGTCAAACTTAAAATGCTTAGCAACTTAATAATAATATAATTTGCATGTTCATAATACATGTGTATGTTATATCTTTTTAGATTCACTATAAAAATATTTAGGACCACCTGCAGTTGAATCATCAAACCAAGAACAGCCATTCACCTCAGCTGCTCCAGTTTTCTCAGGTGAGTTAAATGTGTCAGTGAATGTTTGTGATGATAACAATGTATTGACTTACGTGAAAATGAGAATATGTTGTGCCATGTCTCATCCAGGTCAATGTATTTGCACTTGTGTTTTCTCTCTATGTTTATGGACCTAGAGCCATCAGAGGAGACACTACAAGAGAATGCTGCTCTTCCTGTCAACCTCACCCTGACACTAACCACTGAGCCTGGATGTTCAAGTGGGTGCAAGCTGCTCATCTTGATTGCACCACCGATTCCACACTTGTGTCTAAGGTGTGTGCCTGATGAATGTAAAGAATTTTAGCAATAACTTAACTGTCCTGTGTGTGTGTGTGTGTGTGTGTGTGTGTGTGTGTGTGTGTATGTGGTAAGTTATCATGAATACAAGATGTGTGTACAAAGTGCGCTTCATGTGCCTTCTAGATGCAGCAAACACTGGCAATTCACTTCCAGCTGATCCTGCTGACTGGCCTCTTCATGTAACAGACCTAATGAGAATAGAGTTGGTTTCGAGAGGGCCGTATCATGTACCACCTGATTTAATTTTTCCTTTTTGTGTATTTATTATTGAACATGTTTATTCATTTTCACATATTGTTATATTGTTTGGATTATCATCGTTTAAATAAATGAGCATTTATTTGGACATGGTCTTTGGTCTTTTCTCGTGGGAATGGGGCATTATCAGTAAAGTAACCTGGTAACCCATTCTTGGTAGCTTTAACTCATCAGCATGAGTAGTTTTTACCCCTCGTTGAGTCATAATCTTGAGCCAGCGTGCTGGGTCAAATCCTCAATCCAATGCACTGGGTATAAATAACCCAGCACTGGCTCAGTCCCTTTTGGACCCAGCGCTGGGCTAGCACTTTCATCCAATTTGGGTTAGTTTTAACCGAACAGTTTTAAGACAGTAGTTGCTATAAGCTGACAGTTGACTGTGGAGGACTGAAAGTGCCAAAACCAAAAAAAAAATAGAGAAATATATAAATCAGTCAATAAATTAATTACCTTAAAAATATTAGAGATATTTCTGATTTCATATTCCTCTGTATTTGTATGTACTGTATTTATTAACAGTTGCATAAGTTCCACTATCTACCTCTGTTATCATTTAATTTTCCATTTCATTTAGTTATCCATTTTCCAATTTCTGTATTCTTGTTTATTTTTCTGCTTTTATTTCTGTGATATTCTCCCTTGGCATTTTTATTTCTGCAAATGTATTTATTTTTGTATTTTCTCAAACATTTTTATTTTTTCCATTTGTGTTCCTTTAAGCAAATGAACTTGTTTCACGGGGTCAACATTTTACCTGGGCCGATTGGTTGATCAACATCAGAGTGACTATTCAGAACTTGCTCCCCAGTCAAAAAGCCTTCTAATAACAATTTGCAACTGTAAATTCTACTTCATTTTAGAAGCAATCCTGTATTATCCTGTTGGATACACTCCTAAAGGATTATTCCTATAATCCTAGAGGACAAAGTCATGCCACTCAATTACTGAGCTTCATATAGATGATCTCAACTTTGCTGTCACTAATCCTTTTCAATTTCAGTTTGTCTTAAGTGGTTTGAAATTAGACATACTTTTCAGTACGTACACATTTAACCTGCCCTGTTAACTGTCTTGTTGCTAAATTTACGGATATATATGTCTTGTACCTTTTGTAAACAAAGTCGAGAAACAATCTCTCACCTCTTTTATGATTATGATTTATGATTGTTCAAACATTTATGATTGTTCAAAAAATTCTAGAGAAACCTATAGTCTCATTTTTTGTTCCACCCACTAATTTTGTCAATGTCTACTCACCTAATCTTAAAAATGATGTTTGTTGAATTAATAATCCAGATATTAGCAATCTTGAGTATGTGATCAATTTCATCATAATGTATGCTAAATTGTTTATTCACAAACAGAAATTCTCCAGAGTGCTTCCCAAATTTTTTTCAGATTTTCTTTTAGAACTAATCTTACTACCTAAATCAGTAAAACAAATAAATAACATAAAACTTAATACGTAAATTCGAAACCTTTTACCCTGAAACCTCTGATTAATGATATCTAGATTAATCTGTGTATACCATCCGTCTGGTGATTATTTAAATAAATCTCCTCTATGTTACCTGCGCTACTGTTTGAGTAACTCTTTGTAAATTGTTCTTTCTTCAATAAAGTTTTTTTTAAAAGTTGTATATTGATCACGTGGTCATCCCAGAGGAAGTTACCTTATATGAGCCAATAAGCGGCAAGTTGATGTACAAGACATTAGCCATTGGCTGATTCAAAAGCTAAGCATTTTGAGCGCTAACGGTCTACAGTTCCAACCGTGTTAGTGTGGAAGTAGACGCTTCGGTAAGGTTTCCAACATTTCTAATTTACTACCACAGAAATTGCTTTATATTCAGTAGAATGGCCACATGATTGTAACAATACTAAACATGCTTATTGGAATTAGCTGATTTTTGTTAAGTTATGTGATGCTATGCTATCCATTAACGTTTGCTAATGACGACATGTTATGTTCTAACATTGCGTTATGCGAGCGAGCCTGTTGTTTTGTCCTCGGTATGGTTAAGGTTACAAGGCAGTACAGCGCATATACAGACCAATACGACTCCAGATGTAGTTAAATTATCAGAACGCATAAGTTGATACTTTTGTTTTGTGAAGTTTTTCAGTCTGTTGGCGTAATTCAACCAGGCATTTCCCTTAAAGTACAACGCTAAGACATTAACGCTAATCTTAAATTGCTATCTTTAACGATTAACGTTAACTCAGCGCAGGCTCTAACGTTAGTCCGATTACCCTTTCTCAAATTTAGCTTTGTCGTTTTTGCTGGTTTTGTTTAGGTGAATTGTCGACTAACACAGATTGACATAATGGCCGAAAGCGAACGCGGTGATGTCTCTGAACGTTACGAATTTGATGCCCCATCCCAAGTAGTCAACTTGAAAGAACTGGAAAATGCTGAAAGCGACGACAAGTGGTTTGGTGAGTCCCCATTATACATTTGCAGTTGACTGACATTTAGTTATGTATAGTGTAAAGTTTAGATAATAACAGCCATATCTTGATTTTGTCTGCCCCCCCATCCATTTTCTGGCAAATGTTGGTAAGCTGGTTTAGCCGAACTACTCAAGAGAATGTTTTGGGTTTTTATTTCTTAATTTTTCCCCTTGTACAGTCACCAGCTTCTCGGTCTGCTGCCTTCTCTGCACATAAGAAAAAACGTTCTCTGAATGTTTCTGTTAGAATAAAATCGGTTAACATACAGGAAGTAGGGTAAATGTCCCTATTAAGCCCACCAAATCTGCTTTTCAGACATTTTTAATATATACCGCCCCAATTAAAGTGAGAACATTTTAGTTAAAATGATAGTCTAATGTCTCATTTGAAGTGTCAATAATTCATTTATACCAATTTTTTATGTTTTTATTGTTTAATTTGGCAAAATATGTCAAAAGTCTGGTGTTCCAAATAAGCCCACTTCATGATTTGTTGATAAATGTATATATTTAAAAATCTTAACAATCCAAACTTATTCTATTATGAAATGTAATGTCTTAGCTCTCAATAGCTATTTTTATTTTGTCTCCTGGGTTTTTAGAGGTCTTAGGGGGGTGGGCAGCTGAAGAAGCAGGGTTAGCATTCCTCAGCCTTTTTTTTTTTTTTTTTTACCAAAAACTGCAATTTCACATAATTTTGACTACTATCATTACTATAGGTAACTAAAAAACAGACTCAATTTGCTTTAGTTGTAATTTACCCTTTATTTGCATAATTCACAGCCCCCTTTTGAACATTTTACTCTTCTGGTTGAATTGCTTCTGTAGAAGCACCGAACAAACTTCTCCATCTTAAAAGTTCCTGGCTGAGGGCCATCAATTGCCACCCGGCAGCAGACATCTAGGTGGCAATCTGTCAGCCTGTTTCGCAGAGGTGTCTTCACCTAAAAATGAGATTAACCTTAAAAATCAGCATCTTAATTTGTGTAATTTCCTTCTTTGAGTAATAATATATTCATATACAATTTCTTACTAGCTTGAGGGCTGAGAAGAGCCTCTCCACATCTGCAGTCTGAACTGGGGCAGTGAGTGCTATATCAGCAGCCAGACTCAGTTGAGGGAACAGCTCCATGGCATCTGGGCTTATCAGCCACTTCATGGCCTCTTCCAGAGTTCTTGACTGAAGAAAGAACAAAAACACACATTCTGTAACATTTCCATGCACTTGACAGTGAACAGTTCATTAGTTGTTTTAAACATCACTGTTTCAGATTGAGAGGTCTAATGTGGAGTTATAGACTTGGGTGGAGGTGTGTGGGCAAATCTATGCTTTCTGTCACGCTCCCTCACTTCATTAGCTCCCTACCTCACTCGACCGCAGCTATGCTAGCTAAAGTAACAGCATGCAGGGTTCGTACGGGTGCTTGAAATCCTTGAAAGTGCTTGAATTTCAATGTTGTGTTTTCAAGGTCTGAAAAGTGCTTGGATTTTAGTTTAAGTGCTTGAAAGTGCTTGACATTATAACTCTGTCTTGGCAACATTGGGATCAGACTGGATGGTTTTCTTATTACAAGGAGAAATAAAATCAGTGTGTGTGTCATCACACACGCAGCCTGGTAGGAATAGAGAAGGATGGCTGAGGAGAAGGTGAATTTGATGCAATTTGGACTGATGACACGTACAATATTAATAAACGTTGATGAATAAGCGAAAAGCTTATAAAAGTTTATGTCAAAAAAGAAAATTACAGGGTGCTCTCAGGTCTCTCTTTGTCCCGGTGCAAGTGTACCTGCAGAACACCAAGTGGCTTCCCTTTTTTTGGATAAAACTTTGTGTTCTCCTTTAATTTCTAAAGTTTTTGCTATCATGAAACATCATTTTAGATGTTTACAGCATAATACAATGTACATAATTGTGATAAAAAGTGAAAAAAAATAATCATGAGTGTATATATATTCCTGTAGATATGTATTTTACCCCAGCGATAAGGTGCTGGAAAAGTGCTTGAATTTGACCTTGAAAAATGTGTACGAACCCTGAGCATGCTATAGAAACTTACTAACGCAGCAACACCTTTTTATATTTTAACATTTCACATTGCATTTACATTTTTTATAACTAACAGTAAAGCGGAATAAAGCTATAGTAGTGCCCCATCGAAAGGACCAAGCAGTAGCTGACGTTAGCAGCCTGTTCCTCTCCTCAGCGTGGGAGCTGCTGCTGTCAGAGACACAGGTAGCAGGGGAAAGTAATGACCATAACCGATGGTTTCGGTATATTTTCGGTTATTTGCCCAGCCTCAAGTGTAAGCTTGGCTAATGTTACTCACCAGGACTTCCTTGGTGGCATTCTGATGACAGACGTTTTCTGGTACTCCCTTAAATGCTTTTCACTCCGTGTTGTTGTGGCACGCGCACTCGCCTCCCTCCGTCCCGCCCACTCACACACCGCCACACACATATACACAGATGCAGACACACGCCGGGTGACCGAAAATTTTTCTGAAAACAGATAGGTGTAAACAGGGTTTTTTTTTTAAACAGAGAAGGTGAAATGTCCGTTTTTGGAAATACCCGGCAACGTGTAAAGATCAATGGGACGCACTGCGGCTCTTATTTATTTTTGTTCACCTGCTCAATTTTTTCTCTTAGGCAGGAGGCAAAAATGCTTGGGCGCCGCGCCTAAGCCGTATAATGGCAGGGAAAACCCTGGTCTCCACTCCTTTCCTCTGGCCTGTAAATTGCATTTGAAATGGGCGTCATCAGCCTTTTGCTGTGTTGTCAACACAGAAAAAGCTAAACTTACAACATGTCTTCTTTGGAATGTAGCCAAAAAACTATTCAGTGACAAAATTAGAATGGAAATTACTCTTGAATACCTCATCTTTCAATATGTGTTGTCATTTTGTCTGCATCTCTATCCTACATTATACTGTTGGCATTTACAATTGGCCAAAATTTCTGGTCCAGCCAGCTGGTTGAGAGTGCAGATGTTTTTATCTAGATTTCTGAAGACCTAATGACTGAAAGAAAGGCAGTGTACTGGTTCAATACTAATATTTCAAGGATAATAAATGAGTAAATTTCAGTCTTTACAATTAAACAAATAACTCTAAATGATTTTTAAAACATAAAAACAGCTTGCATAGAAACCATTTAAACCACTTTTTTTGTGTTCTAGTCATGTCATCTGAAAAGTAGAGGGTCAAAAATTATGCTAATGGTAGGATAGAATGTAGGCCTATCCAGAATGAATTGACCTATGCAACATCACTGATATTTAAATTTGGGTATTTAATTATCTGAATTATGAAGCTGATTAGGTGAGGTCAATGTTGGGCAGGAAAATGGTTCAAAAGTCAAAAGGGAGAAAATCTCCATTGAAACACAGCTAAGTGGGCTTAATGGGAGCAGGTGGGCTTAAAAGGAACATCAGTGAATTTCTGGTTAAAAGTCAGAATATTTTTTTCTACACACATGACATTTAAAAAACAACTACATGACATGAATCTATATATAATGTACTAACATAACATGAAAAGTATCAATTGATCATGCATTTAAGTCATTAGCTATACTCATTTACATCCACCCTAAATGGTGTGTTTTTTTTGCTAGTGTCCCCTTTAAGCCCACTTGGTAAAAATGTTAATTCAAAAATAAATAAAGATAAATATACACATGTATTATCTATTTAACAGTACAATAGGATATTCTGCCTACAAAAATGTAAACTACACATGCTTATCATGCTTTATGTCATTGCAATGAACAATGCTATGCAGTGACTGTATTGATGCAGCATGTGGGCTGTTGGCTAGCATGCTAAAACACATATTTTGACTACAAAAGAAAAAAACATTTCTAATTCTAGTAAAATTCTAACATATGTTTTATTTAAAGCACTAATCTCTTAAATTTCGATAACAAATGAGTATTTACCAAAAGCAGGAGTAGAAATATGGAAAAAAATGTTGGTTTTCAGGGCATCAAAATCACCTAAGTTTTTTTTGTAACTTCTTCTGGGAGCAGCAGGCACATGTCACACATGTGCTTCGATAACTCAAGATCGACAAATCTGATTGGCTTACAATCAAAAGTATAATTTATGTAACAAGCAGCTTCATTGGAAGAACCATGAACCAGCAAAAATGGTGATGTAGTTTGTTTTTTTTAATTGACTCAGAAGTCACAAGTGGGCTTATATGGTACATGGGCTTAATAGGTACACTTACCCTAGATGTCATTGGTGCAGCCCAACCTCCAACTTTCCTGAGATAAATGTAAACTATATGTGTGAACTGGGGCCTTTTTTTGCTTTTTATATTTTGTGAGGAAAAAATGCTGTTTAAATATTTAGGATCAGGATTGGACGGAGAGGAAAAGGTCAAGTTGTACAGTTTTCCTAAAGGCTTCAGTCGGCAAAGAGTTGAATTTTCGACATCACATCAGGTTGCTGCTGTCTTTATAAATGGGTTGAGTAGTCCTCTCCCTCTTAATCCTCATAAATTGAACATCAATAATAACACATGGAGGAAATGGATACAAGACAATAGCGTTATTATTGATCTGTCGGGATATTTAGAACATGTTTTTTTTTTTTAGAACGCTCGCATCCAACTTACTAAATGTTTTGGTGTTGCTAAAGACTTAAGTCAACGTGAGCAACTTTGTGCAGGGATACAAAGAATTTTTTTTTTCCTTTTTTGGCCTTTTCCTTTTTTTTTTTTTTTTTTTTTGGCTTTATTGACAGATTAGTTGATATGACAGGAAACGGGTTTGGGGGGGGGGGGGGGGGGGGGGAGCGACACACAGCAAAGGGTCCCAGCCTGGGACTCTAACCCAGGGCCGCTGCAGCAAGGTCAAAGCCCCTGACATGGGACGCCAGCTCTACCCACTGAGCTAAACGGCGTGCAGATGCAAATGATTAAGTAAATTTGAGATCTTTGTACCGTTTTTACATCTTAACAATACAATATTGTTGTATTTGGCTTTCAACAGTGTGTGAATTCTGTATGGGGCATGTAGGGTAATTTGGAATTTTTTGACTGTACAATAAAGTCCATTACTAATGCTATAAAAAGTTGAACACCCCCAGTAGGTAAAATTATCCATCAAAGAACTGCAGAGGAGTCCACAGCTTTCTAATCTATCTTTTACATACAGAAGAACAGGCCATGGGAGCAGATGGGCACCTTATAACACCTTTGAGACTTGACCAACCCTTTATGAGAGGTGGTAGGCACAGCCTGCCAAGAGCCATCGTAATCCCACAAGTCAAAACGGATGTGGATTCTGGTTAGTAGTCTTTGTGTAATGGCTAATTACTATTTTTCTGTTGAAAGGTGAGAAGCAGCTTGATCCTCATGCGGTCAACAAAGGAAGTTGTCTTTAATTCACAGCAGTTACTATAGTTTCCAGTGGTTACCCAGAGTCTCACTGATCAATAAGTCAGTACTTTTTAAGTATAAGATATGAAAATGTTGAAAGACATTTTGAGACCTTTTGGTGTAGTTTTTCCCCTGCATCCCATTGAGGTTTATTTTGAATAAGAGTCATGTATACATGATAACTCTTCATGGCTGAATTTGTATGTGGTCCTAGTTTGGTATGTAGTCTTCTGTAGTCCACCAAATAATTCTCATTAATTGGTTCTTGTTAACCCATATGGACTGACCAATATTTCAGGTCCTAGCGCATCCACAGCCCCCCCTCCCAACATTGTCACATCCTGGGGTGCTGGAAGTCCTGCTCAGACCAATGCCCGACCAAAGAGGAGCACTGCTAATCAACCCCCTGCCCAACCATGCAGGTACAGTTTTTGTGATGGCAATTCTCTTATTTAACAGTTCCACTCTGTGGCAAAGATGGAGGCTTAGCATTATATTTCTTCATATTATCACATGAAGCTGGTACTTATTCAATGTCTTCCACAATTCTGTCAAGTTGTCCCATTGGAGACAACAAGTCTCCAATGGGACAATCAAGTATGTTGTATTGGAGTCAATTTAATTTTTACACTTTAATTTTCTTTGGTTTGTTTCTAGGGTTTCCAAACGTAAAGAGCTGAACAGCGGTCCAGCTGCACCACCATCAAAGAAACACAAAAAGTAAGTTTGACTGTCCTTTACAGCAAATCCTTTGAACACAGTGTGGACATAAAAGATTCATTATGAACACAGACCATTTCCTCTTTACGCTTTTTATAGAACAATCTTGTATAAAGGACCCTGACAGAATACCACAAAGTACTCAATTCTAACTGTTTTGTTCAAGGAGTCCTGTAGCTCGACCAGCCCCAAAACGCAGCGGTGTCTTATGCAGAAATGGACAACTAAATTCCAGGGCTGCACCCAAGACCCGTGCAGAAGCTTCGACTACTACAAACACAGAGTGAGTCTGCAAATGATGGGCAAGGAGTACTAGAGAACAAACAAGAGGTTGATAAATAGGTTAAAGCTGATTTTAAGGTTTTGATGGGTTTTGTCCAAATAGGCCAAGTAGCTCTGAAGAACAGGAGCTTGAGCGCATCAGGAACCTCCAGAAGGAAGTGGCTCTGCATCGCAAGAAGAATGAGGCCAGCTACAAAGCTGCTCTGGCTGGCAGTAAGTAGACATTATTTTATGTTCACCTGCAACCCTCAGAAAACTGAGAGATGGAGATATGGGTATGTGTGTGTGTGTTTTTTTTTTTTTTTTTTTTTTTTTTTTTTCTGGCTACAAGCTGTATTGTCACATTTGAAAAGATCTGACATTTGGGGTTTGAATTGGCCTCACAACCTTTAAAACAATGTTTACCGTTTTAGATCCACCACCAAAGAAGATGGTCCTAACGGCAACAGTTCCTAAAGAATTCAATTTCAACACAAACACACGCGTTAAGGCGACCACTTCATCCAACACTGCCCACAAGGAAGTGGACTTCATTACTCAGCTACGCAAGCCCTCCTCACCAGTAAGTCCTTTATGAATGCAATCACCTTCAAGCTATGTTGCAGACTGTGGGGCGGAAGTGTTCAATCCGAGATCTTCAGTGGTTCATCTGGCCTGAGTGCAAGCAGATCCTAGAAACTTGGGCAGCTAGGATCCCAAAATCATTGCAGTCAAACAGCCTTTCCTCGCACTGCCTCCCCAGCAAAATCACAATGCACATAACATGCAACCGAAAAACCCTAATTGAATTTAAAGTTAATAATATTGTATAAAGGTGACACAGGGTTCGTACGGGTGCTTGAAATCTGTGAAAGTGCTTGAATTTCAATGTTGTTCAATGTTGTATTTTCAATAAGAAAATTATAAGTACAAACAATGGTTATGACGAGGACCGAATCAAAGAGTGGCGTCATGCAAACTCTGCAAAAAAAGATGTGCAGATGTGTGCAATGGGAGAGTCTGCGCTCTAAAGTCACATGACATGTAAGTGAAGACTTTTTGAGTAACTTAGGCCAACACTGCATGTTAACACTTTGTTTATGCTAACCGCTAACGTTAGCTAAACCATAACAAGCTAAGGAATAATTAACGGACCATTAATCACGTTACGTGACCTCGTTAAGTTAGCGCCTGATTGTCTGTGTGTGCAGTCTATGGCCTGTGTGTGTATCGTCACACATGCAGCCTGGTAGCAATAGAAGGATGGCTGAGGAGAAGGTGGAATTTGATGCAATTTGGACTGATGACACGTTCAATATTAATAAACTTTGATGAATAAGCGAACAGCGCTCTGTGCAGCACAGAGCATCTCTCCTGCTGCTGACTGGCTGTCAGCAGACGAGTCACTCACACTGGTGAACACCAGAGGTGAAAGTGCCAGAGTCAGAAACTGACTGTTCAGTTTGTCTCTGTGACGTCACACCAGGCACTGACGTCAGTCAGAGCTTTAAGTGTGAAAAGGGAATGTTCACTGTCTCCACTTTTCATTCCTTACTTCTAATAAAGTAAATTAGATGGCAAGCCAAGACTTCCTACAGATAGGTGACACATTTTGACAGTGTTGGGCAAGTTACTCCAAACATGTAATGCATTATTTATTACTTGTTACTGTAATTTCAGTAACTTTATTACATTGTGATATTACTGTATTCTAATTGTAAGGCATTACACTACTATTGCATTACTTTTAAGTTACTTTCACCAACATATACAACCACTAACACTGAAAACAACAGTTTTTGAAAGGGCTGGCCATACTGAACATGAATTGCAGCGTTAAAATTGAAACATTTGGGGTGCACTACCTGTTTCATGAGAATATTTACATTGAAAAATCAGTATGTGTCATAACTTTGTGTATGTCAACACCTTGGTCGTTATTAACGTAAGGGAAAGCATTTTCTAAAAGCTTATGTCCTCTAGATGTGATTAAACATGCATGATGCATAAACATGTCCCACCTTCCTCTATATATCAGGGACAGTACATATTCTTAGAATGCATCTACATTGTATTGAAAGTTTTTGAAACACACACACTGATTTCCAGTGTAGCCTAAATCTGTTCATGGGGCAGAAAGTGGTCATTTGAATTGGTCAGTTTGGGCAGACCTTTCAAAAACAGGGGGGAGCCTACATTGTAAGGCCCTTTAGCTAATGTTTATTGTGTTTAACAGAAGTTTTTGTATGTTTTATCTGGATACAAACTAATGTAACACAGACTGACATTATGTCGCTATATTTGTATTACAGTCAGTAGCCCAACAGCACTAACCTGTTGAGGCAATAATAGCTTACCTTGTCATTGCTAGCCTGGACGGGGATCTTGCTCACAATTTTTATAAAAGACGGAGAATCTACTGTTGAAAGTGGCAGCATATCTTTGACAACATACTCTGCCACCAGTCTCCTCGCTTCTTGAGGTTTAAGCATCGCAGTACAGGAGAATGTTTTTTTCTCCGCTCTCATCCTCAGTTTGCTTTCTTTTGGTCACTAGCTTAATGTTAGTGTGACACCGCTCTAGATGTTTCGTTAAATGACTTGTGCTATTTTGCGAGGTAGAGAGATCTTTTGGTTTTGCACACAAAATGCACTTAACTATAATGTTCTTCACATCCTTCCAGTCATCTTCTCCTCGATCAATAGTTCTCTAGCATTATATGCATTATAACACGCTACACGTTACTGAGATTTGTACTGAGTAAATTATTACCTTTTTTTTGTTTTTGTAATGCCTTAAATTACTGTGTTACAGCAAAAAGTAATGCATTACAGTAATTGCATTACTTTTGTAACGCGTTACTCCCAACACTGCATTCTGAAACATAAAGATCTATGTCAAAAAAGGAAATTACAGGGTGCTCTCAGTCTCTCAATGTCTCGGTGCGAGTGTTCCTGAAGAACGACAAGTGGCTTCCATTTTTTTGGATAAAACTTTGTGTTCTCCTCTAACTTCTAAACTTCTTGCTATTATGAAACATGATTTTAGATGTTCGCAGCATAATACAATGTACAAAAATGAGTGTATATATTCCTGTAGATATGTATTTTACCCCAGCAATAAGGTGCTGGGAAAATTTGAAAATGACCCTTAAAAGTGCTTGAAAAGTGCTTGAATTTGACCTTGAAAAATGTGTACGAACCCTGGTGACAGGACAGCTGTTGACACAAGCCCCATTCACATTGCCCTTACAACGGTGCCTGTGCCCAGCAGTTGAATAACAGAAAACAAACTTTTTTCAGGAGAACAACCACAGCAACTGAGAAAGGTCCACCAACTAATGGTTTTTCCATACATACTTTCCATCCAACTGATGAACACTTGTTGCTGCTGTAAAAAACATGCTTCCCCTTAATACTATTGAGAAATGGCTGCCAAAAAAATCTCCACTAAGTTTATAAACGCATTTACTTTTCTATTAATTCTTGACAATAAATGTTCTCCATTTGGTTAAAAAAAGAGGAAATTCATTCAATTCTGCAATAATTAAACACGACTCCCAAAACAGCTGAAGGGAAACATGAAATGCAGACGATATCTTGTAATGTCAACTATGAGCTTGGGGAAAAGTCATTGAAGACATCTTACAACATGCTGACCACTTGAAGAAACGTGTGCCATAACCATTTATAGTTGTCTGTTTTCCTTTTTTTTCTTTTTTTCTTTTTTTAATCAGGCAAAGGCTATGAAAGGTGCCACAGTGCCCAAACCCTTCAACCTGTCAAAGGGTAACAAGAGAAAGGTGGAGGAGCCATCTGTCTATGTGTCCATGGCTCAGCAGATACAGCAGTTTCAGAAACGGACCCCTGACCGCTACCATTTGCGCAGTCGCAGGAGTCAAGAGAGAGGTGTGTATATGTCTTCATTTTTTTTTTACAACATTCAGTGACAAGATTTTAGGTGTAAGTGTATAAGAGTGACATGGGTTTAACTGTTGGTTAGGACCGTCCCCAGTGAAGGGTGACCACCTTAAGCTCACCCACCCTCACACTCCACTCCTGATGACCAACCAGAGAAGCCGGCCAACTGCTGTTAAGAGCACTGCTGAGCTGGAGGCTGAAGAGTTGGAAAAACTTAACAAGTAAGACAATTTAACTTTACCCTTCCTTGCTTGTCACATTCTCAAACTAGCTGTCAAGCCCTTTCTGCAGCAAGCGATCAAATTTACATAGGTGTGAAATGTGAAGACGCACCTTTAAATGCATTTTAAATCATTTTCTGATGAATGATTGCTCATCGACTTGAAAGGGTTTTTTATTTTTTACATAATTTTATAATTATTCCATCTTATTGAGGGGGCAACTGTTCTAATTAATTAAAAGTGTAGTCTTCAGAGCCATGATCGCTCCAACACACTGGACTTGGTCTGACTCTTAGTGTTTAACTGTCAGACCATCATGTTATTCTATGGGCCTTTGGCTAATTTTGTGTTTTAATCACAGGTTTAAATTCAAGGCCCTGGAGCTGAACAGGAAAATATTAGATGGCGTAGAGGGCCTAAAGAAGCCTGCAGTGAAGGAGCCCACAGTACCTGAAGGATTTGAGTTGCAGATTGAAAAAAGGCTCCAGGAGAGACAGGCCACTAAGCCTCAGGAAGGTGAAGAGAAGCTGCACATCTTTAAATCCCAGCCTATACCCAAAAAGATCCTGGAAGGAGTGGTGGTGAGTAACCCTGGGACTAGTTTAGTGTTGAATACAAGGATTTACACAAAGACTCGCCTGTTTTTCTTGTTTTATCAAGAGAATATAATATTTACTGTAGTAAAAAAACACGTCCCATCAACAGGGTTTGCCAGAGAGGAAGGTTCTGCCTGCAACTGTGCCAGAATCTCCAGCTTTTGCTCTCAAGCATAGGGTCCATAGGGAACCCAAGGTTGAGGAAGTAAGGGACATTTTTTGTTGTTGTTGTTGTTGCATGTATTGACTTTATAAGCTGCTCAGTTCTCCTTCCCTTCACTCACCTAACGTGCCAAGCCACCACAGCCATCCTCATGTTAATAACCTTAAACCTGGTGGGGATTTTGCTTTTTGTCAGGTCAAACAGCCCTCACCAGTCAAGGCACCCCCAGTGCCTCACTTTGGCCTCCCCTTCCAGCCCCGTCTACCAGAGAACCACCATGTGGAGGTCTGTCCTTTTTCCTTTGAGGAGAGGGAACGAGAGAGGAGGGTGTTAAAAGAGAAAAGGCTGGCGGACCAGCGAAATGAGGAGGTGAAGTCACTCGTCCTGAATCTGTCCTTGTACCGCGGAATAAGGACAAAATGCTAAATCACTTATCGTTTCCAACTTTCCAGGTACCTCAGTTTAAGGCACAGCCACTTCCAGACTTCGACACCGTAAACCTCCCTGAGAAGAAGAGGCTGGAACCCACCAAGCCGGAGCCCTTCAGACTGCTCATAGATGAACGTGGAGCTGCGAGGACCAGTCGCTGGGAGCAGATGGTGCATTACAATTTTCCACTGAGCACTCATGTTTGAATTCCAAGGTACAGACTGTCACTGAGAATAAATCTAACATCTGTCTCTGCCTTGTAGGTAAAAGAGGAGCAAAAACAACAGGAGGAAGCAGCAGTATTTAAAGCCAGGCCCAACACAGTCACTCTTAAAGAGCCTTTCCAGCCCAAAAAAGAGAGCCGGGCTACTGTGGGTAAGACTAACATGCAGAGCTGTATCACTGACCAAAACACATTCCTGGATCTTTTCTTTGGCTGCTTTATACTTATTTGTACTGATGTCTTACTGCCTTAACCTTGTATAGTTATGTGCAGTGTTGTGTAACTCACTATGTTCCTGTCACTTTCACCGTCCTCTGTCGTGGCACTTCAGAACTCACTCATTCTTCTACAGTTGTGGAGGTCTTTGAGCTGTCTACAGAGCGGCGGGCCCGTGAGCGGCAAGAGTACGAGCGACTGGCCAGTGAGAAGGAAGCTCTCAGGACATTCATGGAGGAGGAGCAGAGACGAGAGGAGGAGCAGAGGAAGAAGGAGGAAATTTCCAGGATGCGGCAAGAACAGGTCTGTTTACTTGAGTGGATTCAAGTTGGTTGTATTTATAAAGCCCAAATTGTAATGCATCTGGGGCTTAACAATCTGTACATCACTGTCTCCAAGAGATCTGTTAGAAGATTGGCCTTACAGCTATGTAGTATGTGACAGGACACGGACAGCTCATTGAATCATGAATAGTGAATTGCATGATTCAACTGCAAGCTCCGGCTATTTCCTCAACACTTGCTTGAATCAGATGTTTACTGATGGTGATTAGGTAATTGTATAATTTTAGAGCAAAAAATTTAACTTTGTTACTTTCCGGGATGTTTGGTGGGTCAGGATCTCAATCACGACAAATTATAACAGCATCCACACCTCCTCTGCAGGTTCACAAGGCTCAGCCCATCAGACACTACAAACCTGTTGCACTGAAGAAGAGTGACGTTCCACTCACAGTTCCCCAGTCCCCAAACTTCTCTGATCGTTTTCGCCTGTGAGCAGCTTGCCTCATTCTTCTCAGTAGAAAAGTGACCAGGTTCTAACTATGTTTTTATTTTGTACTATATTTTTCTTTTTTGGGCGAAAACCCTTTAATTTAGTTGTTATTTCCATTTCAGATTGTTAGTCAGAATACTGACTATGAAATTGTGAATACAGCTGTAATTCAAAAGGACTGAAGCGCAGTTTTTGGTTTTCCACAGTGAGCTTTAGATTTTAACCATTATTGTACATTATTTTTCTGTCTCTCACTATTTTTTTTTCTTTAACTCTCAAATAAAACCTTTAATATTGCCAGATGCTATGGACTTTTTATTTTAAATTGCTGGAAGAACTAACCTGGCAGTAATGTTATGGCAGTAAAACCAGTTGAATCTGCACTATATCACATTCACTAAGATGAGACTTTTTGTTTTTGGAGCATACTGTACCTTTCAGCAAGTAAATGTTTTGCAGTCCATTGAAAGTTCCATTTTCTGGCCTCCAAGCCTTCCAGGTGCAAGACTCTTAATCTTTACAAAAAACTTGACTGTAAAAAAGATGTCTCTTTGGCAAGTATATACAGAATTGCAGCCTAATTTTGAATAATGCCATTATACATTTTATGACACTTTTTTACTTCACAATATAAATATTCCATTCTCTAGCCTACTGCAAATGTCACTTAAAATACTGTACATCCTCCTGCTCTGCTAGTGTGTGTGATGTCAGACAACTTCTTCATGAAATCAGGGTGGGTGGCCCTGCCCTGAGGTTTACAACTTGGAATGGTTTTCCATTGTACTTTCTCTTGTTGGAATTAGGAAACCTTTGCGCTCCATGTTGTCTGTCCCAATTTCATGTCTTGATGGTGCGCTGACCACAAAGAACATCATGTGTTGCCTTTTTAAATTATCAGACATTTCCCTCAGTAGTTTGAAAAGGCCAAAAAACAGCTAAAGAAAGTTGATATTGAACTTGGACTTAGCATATCGACTTAAAGTGCTTTGTCGGTGTCATGTTCACAGCTTGCTTCTGCTGCCCACCAATGCAGGGGAAAAAAAGGTTATGGATCAGTCATTGCACTTAAAAACAAACGGGGGAATTCAGAACGCATGAACTCTGACAAATGGTAATAAAAAATCACGGTGACAGTCGGCCCTCTGGACCAGACTTCAGTGAACTTCCCCCAGAAAATGTCCTCTGTCCCTGTGATTTACAGAGTCAGACAGCATATGTGTTTACTGATGGCGAAAAACTTATAACTTTGTCACTTTCCAAGATGTTTGGTAGGTCAGGGTCTTAATAACAACACATCATAACGGCATCCATATGATAAACTATCCGCGGGTTTAGATTACCAGGAGGACACCTGGGAAACACCTTGAAAACCGACATCGTCGTCATGGCGTGTACCATCACGCCTCTTTAGGCTGTGTGAATAATACAGCGATTTGCCTTTTAAGGCAGAGATGCTTCACTCTGTGTGAACAGCCGAAGGTGGAGAATTGGCAAACTGCCGCTGCGGCGATGATGTGGCATCTCTGTGTGAAAGGGGTGGCTGTTACTGTGAGGTTGTTCACTTGCTCCACATCTGTGTGTTTGGGTGGATGGTGCATCAAGTGCCATCCACACAAATACAGGACCCAAGATTTTCCAGCAGAACATTGCTTTGTACTGTACAGTCAGTGGTTGTAATGTTTTTGGCTGATTGTTGTAAGTCTTATTATTTCATGTAGAATTACTTATTGAAAACATTCAAATAGATAAACACTTGGTGGTTAAAATTTGTTTGGTCAAATTCAGACACTAGGGGCCAAGGTGACATCAAAAAACTGGCGGTGTCAAAGCTCAAACTGCCTTAGTCTTGTCCAGAAGCTGCACTTGAACACATCACAAAGACTGCAGGGGTCCGTTTCACAAAGCAGGTTCAACAAACTGAGTTGATCTACTCTGAGATGGGAAACTCTGAGTTTTCAGTTCCAGAACAGCTGATTTGAGTTAGTTTGATCAACTCCGAGTAGTTTAACCTGGAGTTAAGCACGTGCGCCACAAGTATAAAAAGACGGCATCAATGGAGCCGAGTGACCATGGCAACGGTGAAGAGGAGGGCTACGTTTTTCACCCCACTGAAATTGGAAATATTAATGCGCTCATACGGTGAGTTTGAGCACGTTTTTAGAAGGAAGTGTAACACCGCTGCAGCAGCAAAAGAGAGGGAGACGGCGTGGGAGAACATTGGTGCTCAGGTCAACGCGTAAGTTTAAATGTAGTCCTTTGCAATCACAATAATATTACAGGGGGAAACTTGAGTGGTAGCCTATTAATTTATTTAATTTAGGTGCAATCCCGCGGGGGAGAAGCGCACTTGGCTGCAGTTTAAGAGGAAATATAAAAACATTAGACCTCGGAATAATCTCATGGGGGTACCTCATTTTGATAATATTTACTTTACAATGTAAAACATGAAGTGGCTGTTTGACTGTACAGTTGTTTTATCCCCAACATAATGCTGTTTTCACACATATAAATGTCTTTCATCTATATCATGTTCTGTTAAATAATTAAGCCTATTTAAACTAACACAGACTTCTACTCAGCCAACAGAAAGAAAGCAGATGCCCGTAAAACGGGTCGTGGCCCAGCACCACCACCTCTAACGGAGGCAGAGGAGCTGAAAATGATAAAGATGGTAGTAGCCGTTTCAGGGCGAGGCACACTTTTCTGACCGCTCTGCATACAGTTGCCTTGCTCAAGTGTTCTGCATCTCCGACGTTGTATAAAAAACTCCCATTTGCAAAAAAACGCAGCGCAACACACAATATCTGCTGGGATGTGAGAGCATGACTTCGGTTGATAATGTTGGAAATGTAAGGACGGATTAGGTTGTGTATGTATATGATGGACTGTGACGTGAAACGGTACCGCTCAAAAAGATAACTGTCTGGAAATGCAAGAACATCTATGCGCGGTCTGATAATCATCTCCCGACGAATATTTAATTCTCTGCGCAGTAGGCTAATGCTACACCTTCATCCACGGGATCATTATCAAAAGGACATGCCATGTGAAAATAGTCGCCACCTAATATAACTTCTAATGTAGGCCTACTGACTGATTTTTGCAATGATCAATGAGAACTATACTACGCCAAAATTCGCCTGCTGACTGAATGAATAAGGAAATCAAATACCGTGTGTGGCTGAAAGAGGGCGGAGACAGAGAAACTCGAGGTTTGTTTAGAAAAACCTGGCCCCGACCAGGTTGGGTTCAGAGAGTATGTTACTATGGTAACTGACCGAGAGCTTAAGTTACCTCTCTCTGTGAAACAGGCTAGAGTTACCCCTCTTTCTCTGGTTTGAGTTACCTCCCTTTGTGAAACGGAAAACTCAGTTTCCCTCATTTCAGGGTTAACAGACTCAGAGTTTTCACTAAACCTGCTTTGTGAAACGGACCCCAGGTCTTGTGACGTGTCTGGGCCTTCAGGGCCAACAGACAGTATAGAGGCTGTTTGCGACTGTGGCCCTTTTGCGGTGTCTCCTGCAGCACTAGTAGTCAACCCGTATTGGAGGTTGTTTTGCCTGACTGAGCAGGTAAAATCCGTGGGGCAGCCCATTATTGACACGTTGTGGTGGTGGTTGTATAGAAGGGTATTGTCTCTCTCTGTTGGAAGGGTTCGTACGGCTGCTTGAAATCCGTGAAAGTGCTTGAATTTCAATGTTGTGTTTTCAAGGTCTGAAAAGTGCTTGGATTTTAGTTTAAGTGCTTGACATTATATCTCTATGCCTTTCACAAAATTAAGATAGACTGGATAGTTTGCGTATTACAAGGACAAATAAAATCGGTAAGAAAACCGTATCTGGAGACGTTTTTTTTTTCCTGGGCTCTGCTGAGCCTCTCTGCGACCTGCCAGTCTGTGTGAACCCGCCCCGCCCCCTTCGTAGAGAAACAGCAGGATATGACAGAATGCAGGGAGACTGCTGTTTTAACGAGCATTGGCTTGAAAATTGTAAGTACAAACAATGGTTAAAACGAGGACCAAATCAAAGAGTGGCGTCATGCAAGGTCTGCAAAAAGATTTGCAGATGTGTGCAATGGGAGAGTCTGCGCTCTCCAGTCACATGACATGTACGTTCAGACTTTTTGAGTAACTTATGCCAACGCTGCACAACGCTGTTTATGCTAACCGCTAACGTTAGCTAAACCATAACATGCTTAAGGATAATTAACACACCATTAATCACGTTACGTGACCTCGTTAATTTAGTGCCTGACTGTGTATGCAGTCTGTGGCCTGTGTGTGTATCGTCACACATGCAGTCTGGTAGCAATAGAAGGATGGCTGAGGAGAAGGTCGAATTTGATGCAATTTGGACTGATGACACGATCAATATGAATAACGTTAAGCGAACAGCGCTCTGTGCAGCACAAAGCATCTCTCCTGCTGTTGACAGGCTGTCGGCAGAGGAGTCACTCACACTGGTTAACACCAGAGCTGAAAGTGCCAGAGTCAGAAACTGACTGTTCAGTTTGTCTCTGTAACGTATATACGTATATTACCAGTAAATATTCAAGCATGTTTTTTTTCCAAGAGAAGGGGGATATAATCTGAGGGGGGAACTGAATCTAAAACATCTGTATGCACGCTCAACTTTAAAAACCTTTTGCATTTCAATATGTGGAGTGAAACTGTGGAACAGACTAGCGGAGGAGCTCAGACAATATGGAGGACCAAACCTGACATAAGTATAAATAAATAAATAAATGCATAAATAAATACATAAATAAATACATAAATAAATAAATGCTGAAATAAATGTATAAATAAATAAATGCATAAATAAATACATGCATAAATAAATGCTGAAATAAATGTATAAATAAATAAAAGTATAAATAAAAGAATAAATGCTTTTTATTTATACATTTCTGTTCACCTACATTTATTTATTTCTGTATTTCTGTTCACCTACATTTATTTATTTCTGTATTTCTGTTCACCTACATATATTTATTTCTGTATTTCTGTGTCCATATGTAAATGAGGAGGTAGGAGGTCCTAACCTCAGTCAAGAGCATGATTGGTTACAGGAGTGTGCTCGATGAGGGTCTACTACTTCTGCCTTACTAGCAGCGCTGATTCCTGTACACTGTAGAGGAATGTTGCTGGCTACCAGCAAGCCCGCTCAGCTAACTGTTAGCTGCAGTTGTTGACATTTGTTCATGTAGCTCTGGTTTAGTTATGAATTTGACTGGCGTTCATTTTAACTTGCGAGGGTCCCAGGTGTGCTGGTGGTGTGGTTTGAGAATCCCGTCTGGAGAGAGAGGTGTCCGCTAACCAGGAAAAACATTCTGCTCATCGCTCCAAGTCATGTATATGTATATTCTAGACAAGCGCTACAGAGCACAAATCGTCCCAAAGTGCATGTTGTCGGTCTCATATCTTTGTCGTGAATGTCTGTACTCTCAAATAACTCATGGGTGGAACAGGCTGAGGCATTTGTTCACGCCGAGCGGCTCGAGAGCGGCGTGGAGACCCCTTTTAGCTCTTATGTTAGCTGCTCGCTGTAGCGCAGCGTCCAGGATACCTTGTGACACCGGTTACCATCGGGTATTTTTCATTCCGCACTGTTCAAATGGTCGCTTAAAGCCATCGTTCCGAGCCGCATACATCGTTATTAAGCTGAAGCTAAGTCGGTGTGAAAACTGTACACTGTCATACAGCCTGCTGGTCAAACAGTCTGCAGAGTACGTTGACATCCAGCCCGAGCTCAGCGTGTGGTCAATCAGCTGTGGCAAATCGTGAGACGTCCAGATCAACCTGTGATACAAACACCAGTAGAGTCAATGGTTCATAGGAAAGCCCAGACATGTATCTCACTCTCGGTGGTAACATGTATCAACAGTTAACCTGGACGCTACGCTCTTAGCGCTACAGCGAGCAGCTAAAAGCTAACTAGCAGCTAACTGCTAACAGCGGTGTCCACGCCGCTCTCGAGCCGCTCGGCGTGAACAAATGCTTAATACTGTTCCACACATGAGTTGTTTAGGAGTACAGAGATTCACGACAAAGATATGAGACCGACAACATGCACTTTTGGACGATTTGTGCTCTGTAGCGCTCGTCTAGCAGTGGTTTGCAAGTCGCAGCCCCGGCTTCTCCGTGTGGATAGAAGTGTTCAAGCCACGTCAAAACGAATACACGTATACATGACTTGGAGCGATGAGCAGAATGTTTTTCCTGGTTAGCGGACATGGCTCTCCAGACAGGATTCTCAAACCACACCACCAGCACATCTGGGACCCTCGCAAGTTAAAATGAACGCCAGTTAACCTGTCACACTGGTCGAGGCCATTAAGCTAACTGGAGCTGTTTCACAACGTTACAGAGAGCGAGGCTTGAGATCAGGAATCGTTTGCTTTTGTCTGGCTCTCCGATTTGACCAATCATGCTCTTGACTGAGGTTAGGACCTCCTACCTCCTCATTTACATATGGACACAGAAATGCAGAAATAAATGTATGTGGGTGAACAGAAATACAGAAATAAATAAATGTAGGTGAACAGAAATGTATAAATAAATAAAAAGCATTTATTCTTTTATTTATACTTTTATTTATTTATACATTTATTTCAGCATTTATTTATTTATTCATTTATTTATGCATGTATTTATTTATGCATTTATTTATTTATACATTTATTTCAGCATTTATTTATTTATTTATGTATTTATTTATGCATTTATTTATTTATTTATACTTATGCCAGGTGTGGTCCTCCATAAGACAATGTCCAACCATGAGCAAATTCAAACAGCGGTACAAACAGATGGTATTTACAAGGTACAGGGCAGAAGAGGGGTATGACAAACACTAGGGTTCTCACATTTTGCCATACTTGTCATTTATTTTATTTTTACACAAGCGGTTATTGTGTTGTTTGTTGGTGATTGTTTTTGTTGAGAGTATTAAAAAAAAAAAAAAAACAGGATACACAGGAAGTAAGATAACCTATAGTACTAAGTGGAGAAGAGGTAGGAATTAATAAGCTAATGCTTCTTCCTACTCCTTTTCAAACATACAAAGGGTTTTAATGACTAGTGCTTCAAGTGTAATATATTTTTCACATGTTTGAAATAAAGCATTCATTCATTCATTCAACGTCACACCAGGCACTGACATCTGTCAGAGCTTTAAGTGTTAAAAGGGAATGTTCACTTTTCTCCACTTCTCATTACTTCTAATAAAGTAAGATTAGATGGCAAGCCAAGATTTCTGACAGATAGGTGACACATTTTGACACTGTTGGGCAAGTTACTCCAAACACGTAATGCATTATTTATTACTTGTTACTGTCAGGTCAGTAACTTTATTACATTCAAATATTACTGTATTTGAATTGTAATGCATTACACTACTATTGCATTAATTTTGCGCTGCTTTCACCAAAATTCACAACCACTACCACTGAAAACAGCAGTTTTTGAAAGGGCTGGCCACGCTGAACATGAATTGCAGTGTTAAAATTGAAACATTTGGGGTGCAGTACCTGTTTCAGTTCCATGAGAAGATTTACATTTAAAAATCAATATGTGTCACAACTTTTTGTATGTCAACACCATGGTCTCTTTTAATATAAAGGAAAGTTGATTGAACCATACATTTTCTAAAAGCTTATGTCCTCTAGATGTGATCAAACATGCATGATGCATGGACATGTCCCACCTTCCTCTATATATCACGGACAGTGCATATTCTTATAATGCATCTACATTGTATTTAAAGTTTTTGAAACACACACATTGATTTTCAATGTAACCTAAATCTGTTCATGGGGCAGAAAGTGGTCGTACATCCCAAAATGTTCGATGTTAACTCTCAAATTCGGTATGGGCAGACCTTTCAAAAACAGCTGGTTGTGTGTGTGTGTGTTTGAGGGGGAGCCTACATTGTAAGGCCCTTTAGCTAATGTTTATTGTGTTTAGAAGAAGTTTTTGTATGTTTTATCTGGATACAGACTGACGTGAAACAGATTGACATTATGTTGCTATATTTATATTATAGTCAGTAGCCCAGCAGCACTAACCTGTTGAGGCAATGATAACTTACCTTGTCGTTGCTGGCCTGGACGGGGATCTTGCTCACAATTTTTATAAAAGATGGAGAATCCACTGTTGAAAGTGGCAGCATATTTTCGACAACATACTCTGCCACCAGTCTCCTCACTTCTTGAGGTTCAAGCATCGCAGAACGGTAGAATGTTGTTTTTGCTGTTTAGTTTTTTCTCCACTCTCATCCTCAGTTTGTTTTCTTTTGGTCACTAGCTTAATGTTAGTGTGGCACCGCTCTAGATGTTTCGTTAAATCACTTGTGCTATTTCGCGAGGTAGAGAGATCTTTTGGTTTTGCCCACAAAGTGCACTTAACTATAATGTTCTTCACATCCTTCCCGTCATCTTCTCCTCGATCAATAGTTCTCTAGCACTAACAGGAAGTTGTTGGCGAATTTGTATAAAAACAACTAGGGCTGTCAAACGATTAATTTTTTTTAATTGCATTTTGTCCATAGTTAACTCGCGATTAATCGCAAATCGCTTTTCAGTCTACCCTGTTTTTCACGAACGCCAACTCCGCTTCTTCTTCTTCTGATTCCCTTTCTTATTCTTCTGCCACCCTCTGGATCAAGACTACAGGTGCCACTGACGGCCGTAAATCAAACAATGCTAAATCAAAGTTTCTTTTTTTTTAATACTGAGCGTTAAAAAAATTAACGGCGTTAAAAGGATGTTGCGTTAACTTTGACAGCCCTAAAAACAACACACCACTTAATTTCGGGTTTAAAATGCATTATAATGCGTGTTACTGAGATTTGTACTGAGTAAAATATTACCTTTTTTTTTTGTAATGCTTTACATTACTGCGCTACAGAAAAAAGTAATGCATTACAGTAATTGCATTACTTTTGTAACACGCTACTCCAAACACTGCATTTTGAAACATAAAAATTTATGTCAAAAAAGGAAATTACAGGGTGCTCTCAGGTCCCTCACTCGGTGCGAGTGTTCCTGAAGAACGCCAAGTGGCTTCCCTTTTTTTGGATAAAACCTTGTGTTCTCCTTTAATTTCTAAACTTTGTATTATGCTGCGAACATCTAAAATTATGTTTCATAATAGCACAATGTACATAATTGTGATAAAAAGTGAAGAAAAAAAATAAACATGAGTGTGTATATTCCTGTAGATATGTATTTTGCCCCAGCAATAAGGTGCTGGAAAATTTTGAAAATGACCCCTAAAAGTGCTTGAAAAGTGCTTGAATTTGACCTTGAAAAATGTGTACAAACCCGTTGTTGGGCGTCAGCCTTTGTATTTGCAGTGTGTTTTAGTGCAGCTTCTGGACAAGACCCAGGCAGGTGCAACAGTCAGCCTTCATCACCTCTAGTTATAGTTTTTCTCAGTCGCTTTGGAACATTTCTTGATCAGAATTGAAATTCTCAAAACTACTTGTCCAATCTTCACATCATTGTGTCACTTGTGCACATCAAAAAAGCAGTTTCTCATTTCTTTGAAAAAGTAGCAAATGCTTTGGTACATCCATGCAAATGATTATGGACAATTGTCTGCAGTTTACTACATTATCAATTGCTTATGTCATGTTGATAAAAATGTATTATAATGGGTCTCAGTTGAATAGTCCTCTCCCCCCCCACAACATTTAGGCATTAGTTCATCGCATAAGTCTTTACATGCAAAATGGTTAAACAAGTTGTCATATGTCAATTATATTTCTATACATTTCCATTACACTTTTTTTCTTAGTCTGTCCTGAATTGGTAAATTGCTCCCAGGTGAATCATGACTTTCTCTAACAAAAGGAAATGTATGAAGCATTAGATCAACCAATGATCAACCAGATTTCTGAAATGGCTCAAAGGTGCATCTCATGAAACATCAACTGGCAGACACACAATCTGCCAGTTGATGGTTCATGAGATGCACCTTTGAGCTATTTCAGAAATCTGGTTGATCTAATGCTTCACACATAGCCAGAGCACAACAGTGTTACAATGGAAGGACAAGGAATTGGACAGGGTCAACAGCCAGAGAGAAGACAAAGAGGAGTGAGACTGCGTGGCGGAGGAAGAGCTAGTAGGCAAAACGGAGGAAGAGGCTGAGGACACATGCGCGTTCCTGATGACATAAGAGCCCATTCGTAGACCGTGTTCTCGATCATGGGCTAACAATGACCAAGGCTGGTCCGAAGGGTGCAGCCAAATGTTGGGAGAACAGCTGTGTTGTTCAATCATTCAGACTTTTTGTTGACGGAACAGGTATGTAATCTTTACAATAGACACTGTACTGTAATACTGTATACTTTCTGTAATGCTTCATACAATATTACAGTATTCCACTTGCATTTTACAATATACAGTAAGTATACTTTATATAGAGACGTTTTATCTTACTCAATTTTGTGTTTTGCATTACTATATTTTTTCCACATAGGACAGCAAGACAACTTCACAGGGGTGGCAGAGGGCCCCTTTTCACACCTGAACAGGAGGAGGCTATTTGCACCATGGTTGTAGAAAACAATGCCATAAGACTAAGGGAGATAAAGGAGTGCCATTATAGAGGACAACAACATCTTTGAAACCATCAGCATCTTAACCATTGACAGGGTGCTGAAAAGACACCAAACAAAAAATGATGCAGCTGTACACTGTTCCATTTGAAAGAAATGGTGAAAGAGTAAAGGAGCTGCACTACTAGTGTGCACAGGTAAAACATGCAGTAACTGTACCTCACAGTACACAGTACAACATGGTATAGTGATATACAGTACAGTAAGTGTGACCTTTACACATTTGCTATGGCTGTAGAAAAGAAGATGCAATATGTGCTGTATACATTTCATGTAACTGTATCTTGTCCAAAAGAAAAGTGCATGTAATTAATAAAACTCCTTTTGGACTCGTAATGGAACTGGAAGCAAGTGAACCACCACACCTTCATCTACATGGGTGAGGTTGACTTCACCCTAATGAAACGTAGAAGGCATGGTCAAAATATCATCGGCCACAGAGCTACAGTTGATGCACCAGGCCGACGGGCCGGGAACATAACCATGGGTGCTGCTATCTCTGAGAATAGTGTGCTAATACATATTTCCATTATTGGGCCACACGATAGATAGATAGATAGATAGATAGATAGATAGATAGATAGATAGATAGATTGACTTTAATGATCCCAGACTGGGAAATTATATATCTTGTCACCTTTTTGCAGATACACATCACAGGGATCTCATCCCTGAACGAGGGAGGGGTCAGATTGGAGATGACTTGCCAAATTACGCGATCGTTTGGGACAATGTCAGTTTCCACCGCTCCAACATCATCAGGCAATTGTATGCGACCCACAACATGATGCTGATGGAGTTCCTCTCATCCTACTCCCCATTCTTTAACCCCATTGAGGAATTTTTCTCAGCATGTTGAAAGTATATGATCACCAGCCACATATACTGATGACCCTTCTGGCTGCCATGGATGCAGCATGTGATGACATCACAGCAGATGCCTGCAGAGGCTGGATAAGACACTCTTAAGATTCTTTCCCTGCTGCAACGCAAGAGAAGATATTCGTTGTGATATGGATGAGAATTTATGGCCCAACAGACAGGAAGGTCAGGAGGTGTAGGAAGACTGCACTGTAATTCCTACAGCCCTGCATGTACAGTATTCCCTAAGGAGATTGTCCTATGTTCACATTTCTTCTTTTGTCTTTTTTTTCTTTGTGCTATGCAGTGCCGTCTTTTCCTTTCTGTATCGCAATGACATGATCTGTCAACAAATTACAGTAAAAGCATAAATGTGAATCTTGTCCAGTCTCTTGCAATCAGTCTCCCACATACGCTAAGGTGTAGGGCGGGCAATTAATCGAATTTTGATCGCGATTTCGATTTTGGCTTCTCACGATCATGAAAACACTGTAATCGAAGAAAAACGATTAACGTGCCGCCGCGCGTCGTGTATGCAAATTACTGCGCTGTAAATGCACAGTGAACGCACCTGTGTCGCCTGCAGCTGCAGCAGTGAGTGTGTGGATCAATTGTGGAACGAGCGATTGATAACATGGCAGAAAAGCAGCCTGAGCCTTTAGTTGAAAAGAAAGGTAGGACAACTTTGGTAATTTGGAGACATTTTGGCTTCAAATCGTCGGACGTGGAGCAGAAGGAGATTGTTTGCAAAGTCTGTAACACCATCGTGTCTGCACCCCAGGGCAACACGACAAATTTATTTAACCATAAAGTGGTCTATGACAAAGTACTGAAGGAGCAAAAGACCAAAAAAGTGCAAGAGCGTCAACTTCAGCCGAAGCCACTGCCACCGCAACACAGTCCGTCATTGACGACATTGACGATTGACTTTTTTACTTGTTACTTATCTATTTGGTTGTTTTTCTAAAAGTTATATATTTAAAGTTGAGTTTTGGTGGCTCAATAAATACTTTTTTTAAAAGCAGTGAATAATCGTGTTTATTAATCGTGATTTCAATATCAATCAAAATAATCGTGATTTCAATATCAATCAAAATAATCGTGGTTATTATTTTTAGCATAATCGCCCAGCCCTACTACGGTGTAACTCAAAATTTAAAATAATTGTCATCAGAACTTTAGCCATAGTTAACATCAGAACACCCCTCCAGAGTACACTGTTATATTGACAACATGACTAAGCAATTTGACTGTCTTATCCGTACACAATGACACAAGGACTTGTCATTCTGATGGCACTAACATGTTCATTGACACAGATACTTACTTTTGAGAGATGAACTAAGGATTTTGAAGAGATTGGCTTTTGCAGGTAATCCATGGTGTTTTGCTATTTGTACAAAATGTTTTGAGAAATGCACTTACTGTTTTGCAAATGTCGAGGATGATTCGCCAAATTAACCAAGGTGACTGAGAAAAACTAACAGTTTGCTCTGTTGTGAACTTTTGGATGAGAAGCAGAGCCTAAATGGAACTCCTCTTTTTTCTGTTTCTATTCAAACTTTTTGCAGGTTGGACAGTCTGAATTCAGGTCTGAATTTCAATCGTGAATTTTACATTGACTTTTGACCTGACTTGATTTTTTATTTTTTTTTTTAATAAATTATTATTATTATTTTTTTGACTGAACAATTTTTAAATGCTGTTTGGATTTCTTGTTGAAGGACTCGGGTCGGATTTTGGCTGACAGTCTGAAGGATGTGACTTCATACACATTCTTGTGTATCTTGTGCCAGTGCTGCTTCCACTCTGCTAACAGAGTGCAACAGTAGCTAACAGTACTTTAGACATGGAGTCCACTAACATTAATAAGTGATAGGCATTCAGCACAACACATAAGTTATTCTTTAAGTATTAAGCGGTATTAACTTTTCACAAAGAGGCATTCAATCACCTATAAGAATTATTTATGGCCAGTTATTGTTTCCACACCTGAGAGGTTTATTTCTAATAAATAATGGAGATCATTACTTTGACCCTGATGACATGTCAGGGTGACTGTAGTTTAATCACAGTTCAGACACACTTCCGTTTGGTTCACTATTTTATTCAAGTTGTGTTCATATCACAGGGATGGTTTTTAGAAGTAAGAAATGACACACATTTATGAACTCAGCTAATCAACATCAGTGAGTGCAGAACAAAAGCAAACTTTGGTGCTAATATGAAATCCCACATAAAGAAGTTAATATCGCAAATGTTAAAAAGAAAAATATGTCGTGTGGATTTGATCAAATATAGAAAAAAATAAATAAGAGGTGTTACAGGCTTTGGAGTGTCTTAGTTCAAGATGGTATGGGGAAATAACTGCTTTGGATAGAAAAAAGAATGTTAGTCAGATTCAACAATTAAGATTTTCACAAGACATTTGAAAAAAAAATATTAAGCTGGACTTGTGACTTCCTGAGATAAGTCCATCTCAAGGCACAGCAGGATCAACTGGATGACTGATCCCCACCACACAGACTCCAGACCAAACAGTGGCATCAAAGCTGCTCTGTACAGTAAGTTATGATGACATGTTAACTGATCATCTGTTCCTCCCGCAGCGCGCACCCCCTCTCTCTCTGAAATTAAAGGTGCACTATGTAGCTTTGGGGGAAGAAATTTTTATGAGAAGAGAAAGATCTTCATTGACTGAATTCTGCCTAAACAAACAAATAATCGAACTTTCTTTGTTTTCATGGCTGAATAAACAAACTGACCTTAAAGGACAACACAGTTCTACAGTTTTACTCTGTTTATATGTGGCGGACCCTGCCACTACAGTGTTCTGAGACCTTATTTTCCTCTGAGAACAGCTTGTTTATTCAGTTATGGCAAAAAATATATTTGTGTTATTTCTTTCTTAATACTGTAATTCTGATTTTCAACTTCTTCTCCGAAATTGCATAGTGGTCCTTTAATGTCTCCATGAAAAACAACTCAAAGCACAATATAGAATTTATTCAAAACTGAGATGCCAATATGTGTTTTCAAATATTTTTGGACACTCCTTCAGAACAAAGTGCCTCAAAATGATGTAATACTCACTGCTACAATGAAAACACTAGTTATGCTCAAATTAAAGTTATACCCATTATGCTTAGTAGGTTTTAAAGAACAGCTACAGTTGACCGAGGATACATGCAGGCTGCTGATCACACTTTTTCTACTTAAAAAGATGTCATGTGAGAGGGTTTGAATGGAGTGTCACTTTTAGCCCAGTTCTCCACTAATGGAGGATTTGTTTTTATTTTCATTATATCATAGAACACTGCTAATAAAGAACAAACTGTACAGAGTTCTTTAAACAATGAAGGTAACACATCATTAAAACTAAAGTAATTAATAGTGAAATGGTCTGGTATTTGGTCTGAACTAGCAGGTGATGTCAGCCATCTTTGGGTGTTCAGGGATCCACGAAGGACACTGCTATGTACCGGACACCAGCGGTGGTCGGCAGGCCCTCATGGTAGTGAGTGAGGCGGCCCGGGTGCATGAGGGCCCAGCCTTTGCGAGGGGCCTTGATGGAGCAGTCGTAGCGGAGGAACCTGCATCCGCCACCCTGTATTCACAACAGAACAGGTATGAATTTAATCCCTGTTGAAATCATGTGTTTGAAACATCTTTAAATCCATGAATGGATATATTTTTCAGGCAAAATTAGTTTTCAAAAACATCCCTGTTTCACTACAGGATCTGGACAGAATGTTACGTAGATTATTAGCGTATCTGCTTGTTTCCTCTGCTCTCTATGTGCTGTTGTGTCGAGCAGTATTTACACCAGTACACAAGTACAGAGCAAACTCCATATCGCACTTTGTGCTATTTTATGTGTGAAAGATGCTATATAAATAAAATATTTGAAAGACCACGACAGCTGAATGAGTGTCCAGGAAAAAGCAAGTAAGTGGACCAAAAGTCAAGATCATTTTATCAAACTACTATTTCCATGTACAGGATAGGTTTACCCAAAAATAGAACCATCATTATCTAGTTGGTTGAAGTTTCCACAAAAACAGCATTGCCAAATTCTCCAACACACCTGAAGTAGATGGGGACAAACTAAAAACACAGAATGGCTTCATTCAGCTGGTCCTGTTCCTCATGAAGCCCAGAGATACCAAATTAATTCAAAAAAGACGTTTTAAACCTGTAGTGACAAAATCACTGTAGGTACTAGGGTAAAGGCTTCAGTCACCCACTTTTCAATAAAGTCTGAAGTGGGTGCACGAGCTCAACCACACACCAAGGGTTTAATTCAGCTGTTTAGTAGAATGTTTCTTTACTGTGGAACTCCAGAAATGTTTTGTGGACAACAAAAACTTAACCGACTCTATCTATTTATTTCTTAAGATTTCTTTAGGCATAGACACCTTTATTTAGACAGTGGATAGATTCTTTACTTTTATGTATGATACTTACGGAAGCCCTAAACGGCCATGCATTCATATATTTTATTTCCTCCATTTTCCCGTGATAACAAGTTAATTTCCTCCGTTTTCCCAAGATAACGGGATAATTTTCTCGAGATCTCGTGATAACGAATCTTTGTTTTCCCGAGATAACGAGTTAATTTCCTCCGTTTTCCCGAGATAACGGGATAATTTTCTCGAGATCTTGTGATAACGAAACTTTGTTTCCCCGAGACAACACACCTTCAGACACACCGTAAGAGCTTGTACCCTTTATCAGCCAGGTGCACAGTAAATCATTTCATCACGTTCAGCAAAAATCATGCAGGCACACTTCAAACACGCACACACACAATTCACAGGAACACAGATGTTCTCGGTTCACAGCGAGATGCTTTCAAAATAAAAGTCCCGCATTTAGTGTCTAATATAATTAATGAAATAATAACCTGGCTTCAAAGAATATCAGTTAACTAAATGAAAACACGATGTTCGAGAAAATTATCTTGTTATCTCGGGAAAACAAAGTTTCGTTATCTCGAGATCTCAAGAAAATTATCTCGTTATCTCGGGGAAATGGAGGAAATTATCTCGTTATCACGAGAAAACAAAGTTTCGTTATCTCGAGATCTCGAGAAAATGATCTCGTTATCTCAGGAAAACGGAGGAAATTATCTCGTTATCACGGGAAAACGGAGGAAATAAAATGTATGAATGCATGGCTGTTTAGGTCTTCCGTAGACACTTGAATGATAAACACTTACATATATGTAGATGATAACATGTAATCATTTAATAAACACATTTTGCTTTATGGAAAAGTCTACATTAGTTGAATTTAATCACACTAAGTTACTTAATGTACACAATGACTCAACATGATAGAAATGCTTTAAGGGATTAAATGTGAAACTTTACAGTAAATCTATGTGCTTAAAGTCAATGTTTTAGGCAAATTATGTTTTTGAACATATTCACCTGAGCACATAAGCTCAAATAAGATGTATTATCATTATATAATTACATTGTTCCAAATACTCCCATTTTACTTTCTTGAAATCAATGGAGTTGCTCCACAATACTGGCTTTTAATTAAGAATTTAAGTGATTAATTCTGATAACGCAAGTACAACCACTGGTGCTGGCTTTAGAATGTATCCATGATCAAATATTAAACATGTTTTATACCTTAATAATAATATTCAAAAAAGTTAGCTTTGATCCTCCCACAACTGTGCAAGACTTATTACACACTGCATAACGCATCATCGCAATAGCTTCACAGATGATAGAAATTGTATTTGGCAGTTGTTTCATCAATTCCATGTAGCAGACATCTCTGACAGTGTGGCCTAATGGCTGGTTGTTTGGTCCAGTTTATTTGAAATGCAGGGAAACAACATGGATGCAACAATCAAAACAAGGCTCCTAGCTTCAGCTTCATGTGCCATGCAAAGAAGACAGACTCATAAACACAGAGATGAAACAAATGGAAAGTTTGAAACACCAGGGATATAGATGTACATGCCAGAAATATGATGGCAATCCATTTTCAGTTTCATGATTCTGATTTCAGCACCGGAACAAGTCACCAAAATCGGCACATTACAAATTAACCATACAGTGGCTTAACATGTGTTCTATGTTCTTTCACAAGGGCACCCTGTTGACGTAATTAGTTGACATATGTAGCATTCTGGGAACAAAGATGCTTAAAGCCATACAGTAAACATGAGTTTTCCTCTGTTTCCTGACAGTTATGTTCAAAGTTCTAAAAATGTTTAGCAAAATATTCAATGTTGTACAAAAAAAAAATCCTTTTACTTTCTTGGTTAGAAGTCCACATTACTTCAACTGGTATGCTTCAAACTAATTGTAGCATTTAATTTCTTTCTTTATTACTGAACGTGCACAGAAACAAAAGTTTTGAAAATTAGAGTCTGAGCATGTTCAGTGTCTATTTTCCCCAAAAGCTAACTCCAAACTATAAGTTTAAGTAAATACGAAATTGTTTGTTGGTTTGCCAGGTGTTGTCTCGATCAGCTGCAGGGGTAATGGGATTATATGTTGAGTTAATAAAGTTTCATGCTTGCTGACTGTGCTCTGTAGTGACCATGAACTATAAAGTTGAAAATGTCACATTTCTACCGACCTCTGAACACACTCACCTGATAATCAGGGCCCAGCTGATTGAGTGCAATGTTAATAGTGAATGTGGAGGCATCATGGTGTGGTCTCAAAGAGGGCTGCTCATCTGGTTTATATCTAACTATAAAGGCCAAGTCAAACTGAGCCTGCAAACACACAGACAGAAAGGAGTCATGCAAGCATTCGCACAGAAAATGCTCATCCAGAGTGTGTGTACGCCTCTCGAAGCCCCTGCTAAATAAAGAAAAGCCTCAGCTTGGTTCCCTGTCCAGCATTCAGCAATGATAACAGATGGAGCAGAGAAGCAGAGAGAGAATTGCAGATCACCTGCATCATCATGTCCTGTAGCTTCTATTACCTGCTGGCTTCTCCTCATTTACCTGGTAGTCAATGCCTTTGCTGTTGAGAGCTATGTTAATAGTGAATGTGGAGGCGTCATGGTGAGGGACGAGCAGGGGCTGCTCGTCATGTTTGTACCTCACAACAAAGTTCAAGGGTGTGTCACACTGATGAGAGAAGACATGTTGATCAGCAGAGTACACAGACAGCAGCAGCACAGGAGCCAATGAGAGGCCTGCAACTGATGGGTACTGACATTTTCAATTAGTCAACACATCAAATGATTGTTCAGTTTCATGTATATGTGTAATTAGACAGTGTAATCTTGACATGACATTTTCATATCGTCCAATGCCTAACATAACTGAGATTCTTGGTACTATCCTGATAATCCAAAAAAAAAGTATTCTTAAAATTAAAACTGCACTAAAACAAATTGGAAACGTATGTTTTGTTATAAGTATATTCATTGCCTCACAGTAGGAAACTCTTTTTTGAATGAGAAACTATTAATCATACAATCTTAAATATGTTTCCTGCAATATAGTTTAATTTATGAATCTGTTACATTTTTACCATAATGATGTTTTTGTACAGTGAATGTGTGCTGTCTTGCAACTGTTTACACTGTAAGGTTTATTTTCTTATACTTTCTTTTCATGTCTCCTGCCCAAAGACTGCAGATATAAATGAGTTTATAGCTAATTCTAGAACAGCCAAGAAGCTGTGCATTGTCCCTGTCAAATAAACAAACAAATAATTAAATAAATAAATAAATAAAATCAATTAGATCTGATTTACGCACATCTGATTTAACTTTAACGGGGTACAATGTGCAGACCATGCCTTCAACCATGGTGACAGGCTTAGGCAATTCCAAATGAATCAAGAAAACAACATAGGACTGTACGTCACAGAGTTAGACAGGTTTTTCAAGTCCCTCATGACAATATTCACGATCATCTCGATTCAGGATCATCTCGATAACAAAAATTCACTACAATCAACTTATTGTGAGTAGTTTTGATGGCGATTTGTGATAAAATCTTCCCATCCCATTCCTTACTGTAATGCACTGTTAATGTGTTTGAACTGCTGTCTTTATCCCAGAAATGTAAGGCATTTTTCTATTACCAATCCCTTAGAATTCTGTGCAGCGTTACAATTTTGACATATCACAGCAATTTTTAGTTTGAGTTTGACCAGTTTGACCACTCATCATAGTTGCCTTCGAATTCCAGTCCCTTGTGCAAAAAGTGAGCAAATTCACTTGTATCTTGTTGTAAAGATGCAGACATGTGCAACATGAATGTCTCACACTTACAAGAATAAGTTACTGCAAGAGACTGAGCAAGGCAGTTCCCTGATGTATGAACAACACTGTGGTAACACCAGCTGTGATGCATTTTGGCGCTATACATTGCCATCAGCCAGCTTTGCTGTTGCACACTATAGGGCAATAAAGCGCCAAAATGCATCACTGCTGGTGCTACCACAGTGTTGTTCGCAGTGGCTAAAATACTAAAGTCTTCCTGTTGGTGCCTTTTAGCAGTGCAATGACCTGCTTCCCTGTCGGTGTTTCTCCACAAAGGGTAAGAGCTGACGGTCAGGTCAGGATACTAGTCAGTGTGCAGGTGGCACATTGACTAGTATCTCACACAACCCCACACCAAAACTTTTATTTTCAGAAAAAGAACATTAGTTGTTGAACCTAGGGGATTATTTTAAGAAGAGGGATTAGTTGAATTTTCTCTCACCTGATCACGATGATCTCACATGAAAGCCTCTCAAACAGCAGCAGCATCTCAAAACGGAAGAACGACACTTACAGCACAGCAAGCGTGCTCGGCCGGTTTTGATATGATACGCAACTGACTAATGTGGTAGGATTTAGTTTGGTAGAGTTGGAAACAGATTCGAACCTCCCGGATCAATAACTCATAAGCGAAACACTGTTAAAACACAAACGACGACTCTTAACTACCGTAGTAAGGTACACAACAAGCTACAGACATATTTTCATCAAAACGAGCTCCTCCGGGCTGGACATTAACACTGGACTCTATGGTCAGCCGTCTGTGAGACAAAGGCGCAGGGACTGTCTACGAAGTGCAACACAGAAAAGAGATACTACAAAAATTATTCAATAACTTCACCATTATTCAGTGTAGTGTCACCAAAATCACTCCACACATCAATGGTCTCCTGCTGGTTATTTCACAAATTTGTTTGGAAGAAATGTGCTTCGGCATCATTTTAGGGAATTTCTATTGGGAGAAATATTCAATACCTTCACTAATATTCAGCGTAGTGTCACCAAAATTGTATTGGTTTTATTATTCTTTTTAAATCTTTTCTAATGTAACTTAATTTGATATTAGTATTAAAAATGTTTTAATACATAATCCATGTCTTATTATAAATTAGGATGTTATGGTATTAATCTGAAAGTTAAATCATCAAATTTTACTCAATGGCCATTGTTCCCTGTCATGTGGCCTTGGTGCCCCAAAAAAAAGAAGAAAAGTGAGGGCCAAATGGCCTTGCCCCTAAAATGACAAAATTCCCAACCTGGTGACAATGATGGTGTTCAGAAGTCTTACCTTAGTGTAGTAACCAGGATACATTTTCTCTGTTATTGGAGCTATGTACTCCAGTAAGAATTTGTGCCAATTCTTTTCAAAGTTGATTTGATTCATGTGGATATCAACTGTGGGAACATTCTCATAGCCACCTTGGATTCTGGAGTCCTGACAAACAAGAAAATAAGTCAGTTTTGAAATAAATCTTGAGTCGCTAAACATCAAATCCTCCTGATTCTGCTGGCAAAATGCCCAAACAAACAAATAAATAAATACAAATAATATGATAATATACCTTATTGCGTCCTCCTGACCACTGACCAAAGTGTTCCATTTCTTCAACAAGATGGTCACAAGCAACATCAGAGAAGACTGGGAACCAGTACACATCAGGACAAGGCTGGGGGACAGAGGACATGTCACAATTTAGCCACTGAGTGACATAACATAAGATATCACAAGATAGAATAAGATAAGATGAGAATTGATTAAAAAATAAAAAAAATACACTCTTTGTTCTTCAACATAAGATTAGTCTGTAAATACCCTAATTTTGCATTTAAAGTATTTAAATTTATTTAAAGCTGCATGTCACACCCCCCATCTATCTCCCCTTTCCAATCTATCCACTGTCAAATAAAGGTTTCTAAGCTTAAAAAAAACCATTGCAGTTTCTAACATAAAGTGGCTAAATGTATGTCGGGGACATTAAACTTCATCATGTCAAAAATATCTATAATAATAAAATATCTACTCGCTTGTCCCTAACTTTACAATTTGTATATTGATCTATTTGTAGCAAAGTGTGTTTGTTATAGCCTACCATTAGATTTTACTTTAGCCAATTTCCTCTACACTTCAAAATTCATAAAAGTGGTGTTCATCTGTGAATGAACAAAACATAAGTATCAAAAGTGGCATAAACTTGTGTTTGCCACAGTTTTTTTGTGCAATAAACCAAACTCCATTTTAAAATCCTAAAGCCCTTTTGTCAATGAAACCAGGGTGATGCTACCCTAAAAGCACTCTATGGGTATGGCATTGTATAATATATTTAAGTGTTACTGTTAGTCTAATATATAATAGATTCTAAGTCAAATGTTGTTTGATGATTGTTGCTCAACAAAAACTGCATTATTATGCATTTATAGACAAAGCACAAATAACTCAATCATTGTTTTGTTTTTAAACCCTTGTGATTTAAATAATAACAAAATGTAATAACTTTGTAACCTTGTAATGTACAGAATCCATTGTAATTATGATTCTTAAGCGTCAACAGCTGACCTTTAAATCTTTTATTCTGCAGTCCACTGCAGTGACACATGAGTTTTAATAAGTTCTGTGCATTCCATTGAAAAACACCAAAGCACATTTTTACTAGATATAATTGTAACCAACTCACGTAATCTGTCTGTCTGTAGGTCAACTGGTATAACAACTTACAGTTTCAATAAGCTTGTCTTTCATGATGTGAGTGTAGTTCTCATGAATGTAACGCTCCTGCCATTCCTGAAAAAACAAAACACACAGATACAGAACATGTTTACAGTGTCTCCTTATTATACAGTTCATGTGTTAAATATGCTGCATGTAACACCAATTTTTAATTACGCTGACAGACAATGCTACTACAATACTACCTCCTCCAGCAGTACCACCATTTTCACAGTGACCACAATTATGTCTCTTTTGCTCCTGATGCTCTTCTGCTTTTTATGTTATTGTTCGATCCTGCCACTGCAACTGCAACTACTACTGCAGCTGTTGTTGAGATGATGATAAATGATAAAGGGTGGCAGGTGTTATTATCGGAGTAATTTAATAGAACCAAGAAAAAAAGCTGTGTATAAACAGCTTTGGTCTCAACTTCTTAATGATTTCATTGAATTGATTGAAAAGGAGCACAATCGCACAGCATATTTTTTTCTGACCACATCTAACATCACAACCAAGTGGTAACTATCTCCTCCATAATCTCATTTATATTTTGAAGAATTTTTGGAATACGATTCCAAATATATAACATCATTTGAGGCAAGCTATGGGCTGATTCAGTGCCTGAATAGACATAATTTTAGTCAGTCAACACCAAAGAATTACACTAAGTGACTGTTCAGACCTGCCTCTAACATCTGTACCGAGTGATCACAAGTGGACGTCTCTAAGTCTGGAGGTACACACCTGGGGTCCGTTTCACAAAGCAGGTTTAGTGAAAACTCTGAGTCTGTTAACCCTGAAATGAGGGAAACTCTGAGTTTTCCGTTTCACAAAGGGAGGTAACTCAAACCAGAGAAAGAGGGGTAACTCTAGCCTGTTTCACAGAGAGAGGTAACTTAAGCTCTCGGTCAGTTACCATGGTAACATACTCTCTGAAACTAACCTGGTCGGGACCAGGTTTTTCTCAACAAACCTCGAGTTTCTCTCTGTCTCCGCCCTCTGTCAGCCACACACGATATTTGATTTCCTCATTCATTCAGTCAGCAGGCGAGTTTTGGCGTAGTATAGTTCTCATTGATCATTGCAAAAATCAGGACTACATTAAAAGTTATATTAGGTGGCGACTATTTTCACTACCATGGCATGTCCTTTTGATAATGATCCCGTTGATGAAGGTGCAGCATTACTGCGCAGAGAATTGAATATTCGTCGGGAGATGATTATCAGACCGCGCATAGATGTTCTTGCATTTCCAGACAATTATATTTTTGAGCGGTACCGTTTCACGTCACAGTCCATCATTTACATACACAACCTAATCCGTCCTTACATTTCCAACATTACCAACCGAAGTCATGCTCTCACATCCCAGCAGATATTGTGTGTTGCGCTGGGTTTTTTTGCAAATGGGAGTTTTTTTTATACAACGTGGGAGATGCAGAGCACTTGAGCAAGGCAACTGTATGCAGAGCGGTCAGAAAAGTGTGCCTCGCCCTGAAACGGCTACTACCCATCTTTATCATTTTCAGCTCCTCTGCCTCCGTTAGAGGTGGCGGTGCTGGGCCACCACCCGTTTTACGGGCATCTGCTTTCTTTCTGTTGGCTGAGTAGAAGTCTGTGTTAGTTTAAATAGGCTTAATTATTTAACAGAACATGATATAGATGAGAAGACATTTATGTGTGTGAAAACAGCATTATGTTGTGGATAAAACAACTGTACAGGCAAACAGCCACTTAATATTTACTTTACAATGTAAAACCTGATCAAAATGAGGTACCCCCATGAGATTATGCCGAGGTCTAATGTTTTTATGTTTCCTCTTAAACTGCAGCCAAGTGCGCTTCTCCCCCGCGGGGTTGCACCTCAATGAAATAAATTAATAGGCAACCACTCAAGTTTCCCCCTGTAATATTATTGTGATTGCAAAGGACTACATTTAAACTTACGCACTGACCCGAGCAGCAATGTTCTCCCACGCCGTCTCCCTCTCTTTTGCTGCTGCAGCGGTGTTACACTGTCTTCTAAAAACGTGCTCAAACTCACCGTATGAGCGCATTAATATTTACATTTCCAGTGGGGTGAAAAACGTAGCCCTCCTCTTCCCCGTTGCCATGGTGACTCGTCGAATCAGGGCTCCATTGATGCTGTCTTTTTATACTTGTGGTGCACGTGCTTAACTCCAGGTTAAACTACTCGGAGTTGATCAAACTAACTCAAATCAGCTGTTCTGGAACTGAAAACTCAGAGTTTCCCATCTCAGAGTAGATCAACTCAGTTTGTTGAACCTGCTTTGTGAAACGGACCCCTGCAGTCTTTGTGATGTGTTCAAGTGCAGCTTCTGGACAAGACTAAGGCAGTTTGAGCTTTGACACCGCCAGTTTTTTTATGTCACCTTGGCCCCTAGTGTCTGAATTTGACCAAACAAATTTTAACCACCAAGTGTTTATCTATTTGAATGTTTTCAATAAGTAATTCTACATGAAATAATAAGACTTACAACAATCAGCCAAAAACATTACAACCACTGACTGTACAGTACAAAGCAATGTTCTGCTGGAAAATCTTGGGTCCTGTATTTGTGTGGATGGCACTTGATGCACCATCCACCCAAACACACAGATGTGGAGCAAGTAAACAACCTCACAGTAACAGCCACCCCTTTCACACAGAGATGCCACATCATCGCCGCAGCGGCAGTTTGCCAATTCTCCACCTTCGGCTGTTCACACAGAGTGAAGCATCTCTGCCTTAAAAGGCAAATCGCTGTATTATTCACACAGCCTAAAGAGGCGTGATGGTTCATCACTCCGAGTTGATCAAACTAACTCAAATCAGCTGTTCTGGAACCGAAAACTCAGAGTTTCCTATCTCAGAGTAGATCAACTCAGAGTTCAGGGTTAGACTCAGAGTTTGTTGAACCTGCTTTGTGAAACGGACCCCTGGCATTAACATGCCTCTCAAGTGACCATTTGTGATCAGACCTCACACCTCTGCTCTATATGTAAATAAACAGTACAAGACATCACTGAGTAAAACAGACAAAATTTTTTTTTACACAAAGAAAGAACTTAATGTATAAAATGTGCTGACATTATAAGAAGGCCATAATAATAATAACAGTAACAACAACAACAACAACAACAACAATAATAATAATAATTGTAGACTTTAATCAAAGCTCTTTTGTAGCTTCTTTATGCAAAGCTCCTCAGTCCTGCGTTTTAACATAAATGTTTTGACTATAAAGGTCAGAGCTTTGGACCATTTCAAAAGGGTTGATACACACAACCTCAGCTCATCTCCAATGACCTTATTAACTGCCACTGTAATAAAAAAGCATGAGCACCACACACTGACATCAATACTAAGACTGATCATAGTCATAATAACAATGCAAAGTAGACATTTTCTCACCTCTGGGTTTTCAAAGATCTGCCACAAGTCATTATGAAGATGGTCGGTCTGATAGTTTTCCGTTGACAGGATGCGACCGAAAGTGTGCATGTTGGTAACATACATGAAGATTCCCTAAGAGGAGGATTCACAACAGGTGAATATTATAATGGATAATACTATATTTACAGCTATAAACACTGACATTTCATTTTTTTATATCAACTCTCATGACAAACATTTCCAAATGACTAAGTCAAAACTGAGACCTTTACATGCTGTAATTACTCCATTGAGTCAACATGGAAGCACTTCCTTTCTCTCACTGACCTTGTTGCGAACACTGTGGCAGTATGCCATGTCAGGGTCTAAAATGTGTGAGTTAAAGAGCTCGGAGTCTGTGAGCTCTGACCGAAGGAGGCTGCCCTTTACCAGGTACACACTGGACACATATGGGACGTTCCACACACCCCTGAAAAACGAGACAATCTTAGAAAATCTAACATACCAACCCTAGGATCTAAAAAGGATCAGATCTTAAAGTTTTGAAAATTCTCAAATATCAAACAGAACCAGGTCTGTATTAGAGACAGGACTTTTGCCTAATTTATTTCATTTTAGAAGAATTTCATGAATGTTAGTGGGAAGCCTGTGTGAAAACTTTATTCGCCTGGGGCTACAAAGGGTCTAAGAATGCTTTTAGCCCTGGACTTAGTTCAGTGTGAAAAGCCTTTTAGACTGCATGTTTATTTAAAGCAGCAGTAGGAGCTACGGTCTAAACCATGGTAGTGAGCTAACTGGCTAAAAAGCTGTATGCCCTGCTATCAAAAACAAAAACAACCCAGTATGCACTTAACACCCGAGCAGCTCACTAACTAACTGATGTATTTTGGCATGTATATTGGGACTTTTATTTAAATGTTGTGTTCATTTGTTCATTTGTCTTTCACATCAAAATGACCATCAAAATACCATCAAAATGAATTTGATTATAAAAACTAATTACAAATAAAAACGTACCTCAAAAACTGTGTCTGCAGTTACTATGCCAGCATAAACTACATTAAGTATTTAGTCTGTAAGTATACTACAATACACAAATAAGATGTGTAATTGTCTAAACTGACAAAATGTATGGGGTTTGGCCAAGACTAGAATGACAGAATCTGACTGAATACAATCTAATGATTGAAAACTGAGATATCAACAGTTTTCATCAGCTTAAACCAGACTTAAATTGTTACTGTTACTTTTTAGTTGGCTACAACAAACAGGAAGAGGTAGACTAGTTTAGCTAAAAACTAGCAAAGACTAAATGAAAACTAGCTGACAAAATTAGGACTGTTGTGTTAAAAAGAGACAGCAGAATTGTGAGTTTGCCATGACTCTGTCGTACTGATTTTGCTTGATTTACCATGTGAGTGGAGGGTAATTTCACCCTCCTCAGTTTTCTTACCCAGTATTTGAGAATTAACAGTAGGTTATGACTTCAATAGAATATATATTTTATTAAGGCCCTGAAAAGAACCACACTACAATTGTGGAATAAAAAAAAAAAATGTTGTTAATGAATTCATACACATAAAAGACTTGTGACCAGTAATCAGATGCAGTTTGCACAAGTTGATAATTCAGTGGAACATGTGGTAGATTTCTCTAGTGTTCTGTTTGGACAGTTCTATCAGTGGCTCATCAGTCTAGTCTGTCAATGCATTCAAGTATTTTATGGTTAAAAAAAACCTTGTGAAGTCTTTTAAGAACAACTTACACTCTGCGGCCTTGAACTATGTCCACATAGTCCTCAGACCTGGCATAGTAGCCATCTGAACTGAGGGCTCCCCAGAAGTTGCTCCACAGTCGACCAACTCGAGTTATCATCGGGGCCACAATAGGACTAAAGAGCAATGGAAGCACTGTTACTATATTTCTTCTATCTGGCCAAATACAGTTAGTAAAACCATGACTCGTACAAATAGCAGTGCCAAGACATCCGCTAGCACAAGATTATCATGAATACTTAAATACTGATAAATATACTTGCAGGTTTTGTTCAATTAGAATTTTGAGTGTGTTCTCTTCCTTTAAGACCACTTCGATGTCAATGCTGAAGAAATATTCACAGTCCTTGTCCTTACGGCACATATCACTGAAAGGACAGAAAGACCCAATATGTTTGTTAAACAGACCCGAGACTAGTACTGGCACATGATCTGTATATACAGTGTAAATGTCAATACGTATATTTGTTAGCTCAGTTTTTTTTATAAATATTTCCAACTTAAGATATGGCATCCAGTCAACCACTGGTTACATGGAACTCACAAGCCCAGGTTGCGGGACGCAGGTCCGTCCATCCCCTCTTCAGGCCTGATGAACTTAACGTTCTGATAAAGGTTTCCATGATCGTGCAGGAAAGAGCTGACATGACGCTCATGATGAACTTCCTGCAGGGGAAGAACAAATTTGAGTGTTTTATAATGTGGCAGAATGGAGGCATTACAATCAAACAGGTGTATCCACTTTTGAGCATCAACCTGTTAAACACTTGCCTTTTTTGCTTGGTTTTCAATTGCGATTTACAGGCTTTTGACACAGTCGTTCACTACATAGCCTTGGCAAGACATGCTTTGTATTGGACATTATTTTCAGGATAGGAAAAAATAGAACCCCGTTAAAGTAACCATGGTGGCCATCCAAGTATATGTTTCTAAGTTTGTAAATATCCCTTTTCAACCAAAGAAAACCAAGTGCTGGTTCTGGGCTGGTGCTAGTACCGGTTCAAAGTTGGTCCAACCTTCAAGAACTAGTTTGCCTTTCCACAGGCATGAGAGCCACTGTGCAGCAATATCAGTCAGCCATGGCAAACATCTCCAATTTCCCCACATTGCTTGGAACAATTGTGGAACTGTTGATCTCGGAACAAATATGACTACACTAAGTCTTTACGCGTTGGTATTGGCTTTGCATGCCTACATTGGCATCAAATCCTGACTTGTCCTCTGACCATTGCTACTTAAGTTTGTGATAATAGCTTTTGTTTATTGTCCAAGGGATAAGTCAAAACATGTAAGAGTCACTCTGGTTTTAAAGAATGATGGGCATTAGCATTTTTAGTTGGTCTTTAGTCAAAATAAACCTGCACCCAGCACCTGACATAACTAGTTATTTGTTCTAGACCGGCAACATGTTGGTGCCACTCTGGAACCAGCTTCCCTGGGCAGGAGCCATTTCTATGGCTGTTGAAATGCAAAGAAAATCAAAAATAAACAGACAGCAGCAAACATAAACCATTGGCCCAGAAATGACACCAAAACATGGTGGAGACTCTATATAGTCCCTAATTACATGATTGTTTTGGTACAAGCATTTATCTGTCAGTGTGGCAATAGCATTTAGGGACCAAACAGAAAATCTACCTGCATGTGGTGCCGGGCAGGGGCTGATTTCAGACTGTGATACATATCCGGAGGTAAAGGCATACTAAATAGTCCATGGGCCATAGGCCAAAATTTGACTTTTCGTTACCACTCAAGGTGGCAAAACCTAGTAACATTTTTTGAAATGGTACATGTCCATAGATTATATTTTGGTATGATCAGCCATCCTAAGTGGTAGCTTTGTGACAGTTATCAGCACATGAAGTTAAACACCCCCCTTCAATAAATAAGCCTCCAGGCGCAGGTGCATATCCTACTTTATGCTCATTTTTCAGAGCTTTATCCATCTTTTACGAGGGCATGTTTGGTAGCATTTTTGGGCCTGTCTAAAAAATACAAAGGTCACATGGGCTCTTCAAACCCGGGGTGATTGTGGTCCTTAAAGTGGAACATGGGCCCAGGTGAGAATTATCAATAATTGCTTGGTATTTTCAAAGAGTTTATTTAGCAGGCAGATCAGATCAGTAGATTTCCATCCTAATCATCATCATCATCATCATCATCATCATCATTATCATCATAGTCCAGGGTCAAGGCAACTTCATCTTCAACTTCACCTTTATTTTTATTCATTCTACATTTGTGGGTGCCACAAGCTTCGAATTGCCATCTTAACAGGGTATGAAACAGTCTGTCATAGGACACATTTCACCATTATCTAAATTGTATATATAGGCACACAGCCAAGCAGAAAACAACACTGGAACAGAAAATATCTTCAGCAATTCAAGGAAAAAAGGAGATAGGCTAAACAACTTAAAGGTCCCATATTATGCAAAATACACCTTCTATCTATTGGTTTTCTATCAATAATATGCACCCCCGGCCTGTCTACAATCTCCCCTGGTATGAAAAAAGTTCATCCTCTCCCTTTTTTGCTTTCTCCGCCTTTAGAAAATGTGTGCTTATACAGGCCAGTTGAAGATAGTCTGTCGGTGACGTCACCGACAGATTAGACGCGTCCCCCTAGGTTGGTGGCATCGTCCCAGGTGAAGGTTTGCCACACCCGAAGGAATTATCTAAACGGCGCCATTTTTTTCCGCTCGGTTAGAAAATGGCGAATGTACGACCGAGAAGAAGCGGTTGCTCTGTCGTTGGCTGCACTAACGAGCACCAGAGTCTTTTTAAACCTCCCTCATCGGGGGTCTTGAGGACTCAATGGATGGATTTTATTTTAAATGGGAATGTACCCACATCAGTTCCCAAAGTGCTGTATGTGTGTGCTCACCAGACAGCAGTGTTTCACAACGTTTTCGCTCAGAGCTAGACACGCAATTGCTCTGTTGTTGGTGTATAAATCAACAGAAGTGTCTATATTCTGTCCCAGCTACAGAACAACAGAAGAGACAGTGGTCGTGTTTCATTTTTAATGACAACGTGCCGGCTGCGGTTTGTGTTAGCTTGTATGTGTGTGCTAACCACCTCATGTCGAACTGCTTCAGTAACGAGAGTCAATACAAAGCTGGCTTTGCCTCGACACTGACCCTCCTAAAAGGATCAGTCTCAACCATACTGGACCCAGCAACTGCACCCGAGCCAGCGATAAGTGTCGCCGCGGTTTGATAGCATTTACAGTTGCCGACGAGTATGGTGAAGTCAGCTTGAAACTGGCTAACTAGTTAGCTCCGCTTCGGTCCGCTATGCAATGGCGTTTGAAGCGAGTTTAATGTTAATAATATTACGAGGGAGCTTTGTTGTCACAGTAGAAAGTCTGGAAACATGTGCAGACTGGAGACAGAGACGATGCGAACAGTGTATAACAGTTTGGAGACTGTGTTGGAGACAAACACAGCTTTTGCTAGCTGTTAGCCATTAGCTACATGGCAGTAGCTGTAACAACACATACAAACAAACTAATATTATTCAGCCAAACTAACCATTCTGAAACGTCCTGCTGCAGCTGCAGAGTCTGTACTTCTTCCAGAGCCTCTACTTCTGGGTCCGATTCTGGGTCAAACTGGTTCGGTTGAACGAAAAAATCTCCGCGAGCCATAGTGTTACATCCACCGTAAACATTAGCGCATGCTACCGTTAGCATAAGGGGCTTCCCCTCCCTGAGAGTGACGTAGCAGGCAAGGCTCCCCAAGTAGGCGTTGACAGACACAGCTCATTAGCATTTAAAGGTGCAGGCACAGAAACAGAGTGCTGTGAACAGAGCTCAGCAGAGCGACTTTTAGACAGCTGGAGTTCAGGACCATGGATGTGTTTGGGGCAATACATATCGAATACAGATTTGTTGGACCTCTAACAGCTGCGTGAAATTGATGAAAAACAGTATAATATGGGACCTTTAAAGCCTGAAACACACCGAGCCAATCGTTGGCCGTCTGAAGCTTTTTTGGAGACTCAGACAATTTTGGGAACAAAACTGTTTGGTGTGTTCAGCTGCTTTGGAAGCTTTTGGGACTGGGTGGACAGCGTCTGCTCCAATTTAACATGCAAAGTCTGAGAACGTTGGCTGTTGGCCGTTGGCCGTTGGCCATCTGAGCCATTGGATACTCTGGTTGTGTGCTAGCTGTATGACCATTCTGATTGGCGGTGTGCTAGCGAATCAGCAGTGTGTGTGGGAGAGGTGGAATTCTGTGTGCACCGCTGAACTCTATGATGTGCGCTTTGTTTTTCTATGCACTCCGTTCCGTAATTTCCTGTTTTCATGTTTTAGATTACTGGCACAAGACTAGCGCCACCCGATCTCGTGCAAGCGCAGAACCTACACACTACTGTATAATTGGCAGTAGTCAAGGCGGTATGTTTCAATGCAACTTTTCTGCCAAACGGGTCAGATGAGAGACAACGGAGTGGTCAGATAAAGGCGGTTGGCTGTTGGTTTGAGTCTTGGTGGGCCTTACAGTGTCTGACTACATTACTGACTCAGTTTACCCTGTCTCTGATCCCTGCTGATAATTGGCCGCTCCAACCTCTTTTTGGCTCCATTTGCCAGCGTAATCTGTAATCAGGCCGGGAATAGGAGAGACAGTCTGAGGCCCAGATTGTACGGTGTTGACATGGCGTCACGGTACTTGGCTAGTTGCTCGAGGACCTCCGGAGCATAGTCTTTGTAGATATGCACCAGCAGTCCTCAGTATTGGAGGCTGCCTCGTCTCATGCAGGCTTCCTGTACAATCATCTCCTTTGTCTGGAACCAGTGGAGACGAATTATTACCGGCCACAGCCGCGACACTGGCTGTGGCTTTGCAGTGAGCACGCAGTGTGCTCGGTCTAGTTCAGGGGGTGACAAGACAGTCTGTTGGCCAAGTAATTTAACGAGAGGTCCGCAAAAAATGTTGTCGGTTGCGGACCTTCATTAGACTCCGGGAGTCCGTTTATCCTAATGTTGTTTCTGCGGCTGTGGCAGGTGTGCGTTGCTCTCGGCTAGCATCGCACACCTGTCCTCCTGTGCCTGAATCTGTTGGCCCTGTTGTTCAGCGCTAGCCTCCAGCAAGTCAATCCATTGGCTGTGCTACGTCACCACAGCCGTGTACAGTTCAGTTTCGCTTCTAAAGCTGGAACAGAGTTTTGAAGTCGGAGGATATGCTAGCTCTGTGGTCCTCCAATAAGCTAGCAATGCTAGCTACACAGTTGTTGTTGCATGTGGTTGAGGTTGAGGTCTCTCCCTCGATGGCCTTTTTTGTGTTTTTCCTCGATTTTGACATCATGCCAGTTTATATTAAGTTATTGGCATACACTGTCTTACTGTAGGCTAGTGGGGCTAGTGGGGTTGATAAAAGAGTAGCGCAAAGATGAGGGAGCACAAGATCGCCCTGCCATTCAGGGCTGAACAGTGCGACATCAAAACATGCCTGTGCTAAGAATTAATCTGCCCTGTAGCATGGGTGCTACAGGGCAGATTTAGCTACAAAAAAAAATAAAATCTTGTTCGGAATCTTGTTTGAAAACCGCAGAACCTCCGCATCCCTATGCACTAGCGTAACTGGGCAACAGCTGATCTGCGAGCGGCGGAATACAGCTCGAGGCCCAGCTGCTGGACGAGAGGTTTACTTTCGTTAAAAACAAAACTTAACTCTCCGTATTCCTCTGCATTACCGCTCATGCGTAGGGATATGGGGGTTCTGTGGTTGAGAAAATGCAGTGCTAAAAGAAAGCGCGGTCTGACGGCGATGTAAAGCGGTGTGAATTTTACCTATACAACATGCACTTGACCTGATGTAAACCAACCACCCATTATTTGTCGCTCTCGCCACCACCTGAGCTACTGCTGTTCACTGTGGACGAAGAAGGTGAGTGTGAGCTTGTGATTTGTTTAGAAAGTTACCTAAAATATTGTTTAAACTAGCTGCATACTGAGTTATTCATATTACTAATACTCTTCATCACCTGAGCTGAGGCTGTTCACTGTGAATTAAAAACATGAGTAAGAGCTTCTGACTTGAATTAAAAATTATCTACTACATGAGATAATCCTGTTCAGCTATATGTTATCACTAATTTAATAATTAAAGCTTATCTTCATGCATATTATATTCATTATCAGAGAGTCAGGGTGAACTGCTGGACTATGGCAGGGCAGAAGTTCAATCTCTCCTCCAACATTTTGCCAACCTTCTCAGAAAGTGAGTGTAGATTAAGTGTAGGGATGGCAAGATAAGATGTATTTTTAATCGATTTCAATGCTTTGTTTCACATTTCATGTGTCCAAGTTAAATGTTCCCATACATTCCCTCCCTATCCTCCCTATCTGTTTCTTGACTTAGCATTGGATGTCAACTGGACCGAGTCCAGGAGGAATGGCAGCAACTGAAGGAGATGAATAGTTTTAAGGCAGTACTAAGGACCTAATTTGCCGACAAAAACTACCTCTCCCTGTGGAAGACCCTCCTCACCAAGGAGCCTTATCGCACTGACTTGGAGGTATGTGTAAGTTGAACACACTCAGCTTCTTTCAGAATTTAGTCATGTCTAAACTCATTAATAAATATTTTGCTTATTATTTCAGAATGTCCTACATCTGGTGGAGATCCTTCTTGTACTGTCCATCTCCTCTGCTCAGTGCGAGCGCGGATTCTCGACACAAAACAGAATCAAAAACAGCACCCGCAGCAACCTGCATGTTTTGACCACCGAAAACCTGATACGCATTAGCACAGAGGGCTGTCCAATGGAGGACTTTGACCCGACCAAGGTTGCGGAAAAATGGCTGGCCACTTCCCAGAGGGCCAGGAGGCCATTTATAAAGCCAGAGAGTCTTTAGACTGGCAGTGTTTTATATGCAAATATGTCACGCGGCATGCCTGTTACGTAAAAATGAGTTGTTTGAAGTGTAATAAAGATGCTTCTTCTATATCTGAAAACATTTCGAGTTATTATTCTATTATTGTATTACATTATGTATATATGAATTACACTTGATGTTACTGTGTAAGTGATGAGCTGCATTAATTGTCCTCTGTAGAGGTGACAGGCATTTTTTGGGTGTGCTACAACTCTCTGGTCCTGTGCTAAAAAACTGTCAGCCTCTGTAGCACTAGTGCTATGTGCTGAAAAAGTTAACGTACAGCCCTGCCATTCACATGCTCACCTAACCGGAAGTCCAGTTATTATATAGTGGTTTATTGTCTGTTTTTAGGTTACAAAAACACCACCTTTACGCCTCAGGCACAAGCTCATACACACAAAGGATAGTGCTCTTTACCTTATCATAAACTGACTGACTGTACTCTACTGAACGGCCCTCCTGAGTCTTACCAGTTAATTTGCAGTGTATCAAAATGGCATTACACATCCCTTGGCCACTGCAAAGAAACTGCAATATGCTCAAATGTACTGAAATATGAGTCTATCGAGGAAGTCAAAGTAACTCACTGTCCACCACCGATTGTAGCCATGAAGTCTACCTAATCGCAGTCAGGACATCAAACCAGATAAGATTTCACTACAGACACATTGCTCGAGGCTGTAACCCAGCCAATCTCTGCTATCCGACATTCTCCACCAGCACTGGACTTGAAGTACTAGGGGGGCTAAGAAGGCAGACACCATTTCAACCTGTGCCTCCCTGCAGACTCTCCACTTCCTGGCCCTTCCCAAGACCTGGATCAACCCAGAAAACACTGCCACTCCAGCTGCCCTCTCATCTGCCTACTCATTTTTACCCTCCATTTACTTTTATATTTACTCTGATGCCCATCCAGATAGCACCTTCCCTGACTGTCACCTCCGATGGCCTTCCCTGCTTCAGCCCTCTCTCCTCTGAATATGTTCTCACACTAGTGATGTCTAACTGTGCCAGCACCCGTTCCCTGGACCGATTCCCTCCCCCCTTCTCCAAAACATCACTCACGACATCCTGCCATTCCTCACCACTCTTATCAACTCCTCACTCACTTCAGGCATTATTCCAGCTCCTTTCAAGATATCGACACAGTCAACCACCAAATCCTCCTCCCCACTCCAAACTCGGCTGAAATTGGCATTGCTGACTCTGCTCTAACCTGGTTCACATCATCACACCTTTCAGGTCACATGGAACGACTCCTTGTCCAAACACTGCTTTCTGGAAACTGGTGTCCCTGAGTCTTTGCCTCCCACCCTTAAGCTTTTAACTTCCTACACCTGACTGGTAAGGAAAACAAATCACAATCACTACCTCTATCAACAGCAAACTTGATAATACTGACGCCCGATGCCACACACAATTGTTATTTTCTCAGCCTTACAAGAACAAACTCATCAGATCCTTCCTATCATAAACCATACCTGTTCATCTTCTGGAGCATGCCAGACTCGAGGGAACTTGAGAGGCAAACTTCCAGTAGCCAAGGCCCTGAACTGCCTTCCTCCACCAGGGAACTTTATCCCTTCAGCCAAGGATTACCCCGAAAAAAAGAAAAAAAGAATGCCTGGAAGGCTGAAAAACAACCCAACGGGACACTCACCTATCTTGACTGATGAGCAGTCTTTAAATATCAGCCGTTGGACGTCTGAGGCGTTAGGGGAGACTCGGACGAGGTCAGGAACAAGAAGCGGTGTGTTCAATGCAACTTTTCTGCCAAACGGGTCAGACAAGAGGCAACAGAGTGGTCGGATAAGGCAGTTGGACGTCTGGGCGGTGTGTAGGGGCCTTAAGGTGCGTAAGGTGCGAGTGGGCGAGCTACAGTGAGGGAGCATGTGTACGTGTGGACACTAGTGAATGAGTGGGAGAGGAAGGAGAAGCGAACAGAGTAGCTGGTATCATTTCTCCCTATCAGAGAAATGTCCCACAAAGCAATGTTACAGGTCCAAACAACAGTAACGTAGAAACAATAACTGTCTTTGGCAACTTATATAAGGAAAAAAATACGGCAGCTATACGTGGAGAAGCGTCTGTCCTCCCGCCTGTCCTACCGCCTGTCCAACTGCCTGTCCTACTGTCTGTCCTACCGACTCTTCCTCACATTTTTGCCTGAAAAACAGCATTTGTCACCGGAAAAAACTTTAACTCACCGAGTGTTTGTGATGAAAATAAATCTCTGCGACTGTCAGCCCTCCGGTCCAAGACTTCAGGGAACTTTCCCCCAGAAAATGGCCTCCGTCCCTGCCAGTGAGGGAGTCAGACAGCGTCCTTTTTACTGATGTAATATATATATGATTATAAACTGTTCGCGGGTTTAGATTGACAGAGGGAACACCTGGGAAACACTGACATCATCAACATGACGTGTACCGTCACGCCTCTTTAGGAGCCGCAGCGCCGGCTTTCTGTGTGAATTACACGGTGGAACGGCGGAGATGCTTCGCTCTGTGTGAATCACCATCGTCGGAGAATTGGCGAACCACCGCTCCGGAGATAATGCAGAGACGCTGTGTAAAAAGGGCTAGTCAGTCCAGCTGACGTCAGGTCAGTGATTTGCCAAAGGGAGAGATATACTTACTAACTATATTTAAAGAAGACCAGTGTCTATACAGCATCAGTTAAACAGGTATGGTCATAAAGTTACGCAAACAAAAGCACATTTACTGACTGTTAGAATGAGTGAGGTAAAAATGCATTGTGATGGAAACGTTGGTACTTTTTCATCCTTGGTTTGCGTCATCTGTGAAAACTCTGCCCAGTAGCTAGCCTTGGTATCTTCATAGCTTCATTCTAGCAGACTGTGGTAGCATTTAAATATTCTTTCAACTGACCATATATTTACTTTATTCACTGACGGATTGAAATGAAAAGACTAAGTCAGGCAAAGCTGAAATTTTGTACTGCAAAGGAGACTGAGAAAAAGTGAAAGAGAGGTGAGAGAAACAGAAAGAGAGGTGATGGAGGTGAGAGAAAGAGAAAAAGGTGATGGGGTGAGAGAGAGAGAGAGAGGTGATGGAAGTGAGAGAAAGAGAAATAGAGGTGATGAAGGTGAGAGAAATATAAATATATTATAATCAAGTAGATTAAATAATGTAGTCAAAATTTTGTGTTTAGGTTGAACAATATGTGTCAAATCCATTGTTTACAAAATTATCACAATAGACTTTATATTTCACCACTATATGGTTTAGTCTTGCGGAAATAGACTACTCTGCTATTCTATGAGTTGAACATTATAACCTGTGTAGAATTTCTTCAGGGCCAGTGTGCTGTATCGTAATATGGTATAATGTATCACATATATTTATCTCAATTTATCAATTAGTTTTCACAAAATTCACCAGAAGTACTCATTTAAGGGGTTGTTTTTACATTTTTTCTCACGAGGGGGGCATGCCTCCAGACCCCCTAGCATTGACAGGGCCCGTAATTTCTAGTACCCTCTACTTGCATAGCAAATCTGTATTTTGGAGCTTGGTTTTTCTAAAATCCTGCATGGAGCCCTGCCCTTGGGGGACGTAGGGAGAAAGTTAATAAATTACATGTTCTCCTGTTACCTGGTTGAAAATCAACAGTTTGAGTCTGTTCTTTGGATACTGAAGCTTCAGCAGACGTTCAAAGAACACTGTGACAAAGGGGGTGGGCTGCTGAATGAAAATGCCAATCAGCACCATTGGGTATTCACTCTCCTGTTGGCAAAAAGAAAACAAGCATCATATTCCAGTTCAAAGGGAAAAGGCAATCAATTTGGTAACCTATTTGGATTTTTCTTTATGGAACAAAAAACATTTATAATAATTCTCAATACTGAAGTCAACTGCCTCTGATCAGACCTTAAGAGCTGTGAGTGGTCGGAGGTCCTGGTGACACACTGTGCATCCATTTTCAAATGTCCACGTGTTGGGGATGTAGTTACCCAGGTAGTTAATCTGGAGCTGAAAAACAAATGTTTTTTTTTTGCATGTTATCACATCTCCATCTAACGTCCAGTATATGGGGTGTGTTGACGATAACTGTCAATTAAAATATGAGAAACTGAAATTTGGCTAATAATACACATATGAAAATACTGTGAAAATAGTCCAGTGTATTTTGACTGGTAAATACAGAAACAAGGGGTACTGTGATGAGACACACACAGAAACATTCTCTCTTGGATAATGAGTCTTTCTTAAACTCACTTCTTGTTTTGTAGGAAGTTACAATGTTCACAGTACAGCAGTTAATATAGAGGGGTTGCTTACTGCTGAAACATATTTTACAGAGACTAAGGAAAATCACACTGACTGTTGGCTTGCATTGTTAAAAGGAGTTAAGTCATCATTCCTTCCTCTCATGAATTTGCTGTCAACCGTCTGAGGGGTGCCTGATTTAACTGCTCATTGCTTGATGATGTTTTCACCATGCCTTTTCACACACATTTTGCGAGCTTGAACAGTCACATGTGGTGTTAAGACTTAACATTTGACACATGTAACTACACATTCTGAACAGGCTTGCAGCTCACTCCTCTAAAATTCTGCACCAACTGCTGCATCTCACCAACAGCTACTTTGGTTAGCTCTATCAGCCCGCTGTGTGTAATATGTGATTGGTCTGTATGCATTGATAGGTCAGTACCTTGGTTGGTCCGTTCCCATGGATGATGACAGGCAAGGTGTCAAACAGTAAATTTCTGGCTCGTACCCGACCATTCTCAAACTTCAGCACCACCTCGTCTGGAAATACACACACTCATCAAATTTAGCCTTCACATGTTCACTTCCTGTAGTTTAGGAAATTGCAGATATTCACATCAACTAGATTTTGGTAATTTGATTTAAGGTGTAATTTGTCAGAATTCCAAGATAACTCCAAAAATATGGGGGCAGCATCTCACTAGAGTAACAAACAACTGCTGCTCTTTGCTAGCTAACCTTAACTGTAGCTAACTACCATTCGCCTTGGTGATAAGTGGCCCCTTAGCTGACTAAAGTCTGCCTGGTTTACAAAAGCAGAGTCATGGTGGCCAACAGGGCTCAGCTGCCTCCCAATAAACACAAAGCAGAACACCAGACTGAGACTGAACTGAAAACAGCTTCCAAGACCAACAGATGCATGTTTTAAACACACAATGGAAAATATACTGTAAAAACTACAAACTACCTTTTTACAAGGAAAAGGATCTGATGAAAGAGTTTACAGACAGAGTGACTCCTTAAACTCATGTTGTTTATGTGAACACATCCGCCTCACATAGATCTCACAAATTCCTTCCTCTGCCTCAGAGGGAAAAAATGCTGCAGACATTTCATGTCCAAACGTGCAGCTCCATCTAAATCACAAACCCTTCAGATGTTGAAACCTCTCAGGATTGAGTTTACTACAAGTACACTGTGATGATGTATCATAGGTACACGCATCACACACAAGGGGCTGGGGGGAGGGCGGGGGCTGTCGATAATGGAACAGTGATTGGTTGGGGTTTGGCACGAGGTATCTTTCACCATCACCGATTGGTTAGTCGCCACCCGCAAGGGGAGATGGGATAACAATGGCAGCGTCAACAACACGAGCAGAACACGCTGCTGCAAGCGACTTGCCTGAAGTCCCCCCGCTGCATTAAGCCACTTTTGACTGATGGAGATACAAACATTACTTTGAATTTTTTGAATGTAAGGTAAATAACTTGACTATAAGGTGCACACTTTGTCCGTGTTGGAAACTCTCCACCACTGCTAACACTACCTCAAACTTAACGAAGCACCCGGAAGCACCTACAGAGAAAGCACACAAACACACAAAGCTTGTTGCTAAGGAACTGTGGAGCAACACGAATGTAACAAGTAATGTGACGAGTAAAGTAACTAATTACTTTATTCAGGGAGTAATCATGTAATGTAAGGCATTACTATTTTGAGAGTAATGTGTAATGTGTAATATATTACTTTTTTGAGTAACGAGCCCCAACACTGCCTTTAATACACAATACAGTTACTACTGTGGAAAAAAACAAAATTTCAGTTATTATAAACTCATCCCCATCCCAGTGAAAAGTTGGGTGAATTTTCTTAGTCAACAAGACATTTTGGACGCTTCACAGCATTGAGAGATTCTCCTAAACAACTTCAGTAAAAAAAAGAAAATCAGTTTACGACGACGCCATACAGCTTATCCTGTGTAATCGCAATCCTCCCAAAATCTTAACTATAGTTTCAGAGGTTTCAATGTTTTTAATGTAGCAGCTACAGTGGAGATTTTTGTTTAAAACATGATTTTAATAACTTCTTTTGAAATCAACTTGAGATCTTGGGGCTTCACAAGACTTGAATTATGTTGGACAGGCGATGGAGCCATTTTATATATAAATATATATACAGTATATGTATATATTTTTTTAACTGAAGCTTCAACTGTTGAGGACAATGTATGCATTTTAGGGATCATTGATAAACAATGTGTATATAAGCTAATAAATAAAAAAAAATTTCAGTATCTGCATCAGCCCAAAAAATCGAGATCTGGCTTTACCAGAAAAAATGCTGGTTAGTGTCACATAGGTGATAAGAAACATACCATTTCTTAAAAGGTGTAATTGGAAAGGTGCACATAACATTTTCTAACATTGCAGCACAGACCTCTGGAGCCAGTCAAATAGACAGTCAGTCTCAGAGGCATGTATTTGTATTATACATTTCACTACTGGACAAAGAAACTTAATTGCAGGAACTCACCGAGGGCTCCATGAAGGTTCTGGAACATTCTGCATGTACTGTCCAATGTTATATTTATGGATTTCTGAAACATGGAAATGCATTATTTACACATGATATGCTGCATTCATATTAGTAGTAAATTAGCAGCTGTAAATTCCTAAATAAAAGCAGTATTGATTTAGTGAGTGTCAAACTGAGCCCCAAAATAATAAAGGCTGGATCAAGAAAGTTGAGGGGGAATGAAATTACCTGTATTCAGTATGTTAAATTCAGTATAACGCCATTTTCACAGTACCATTTCAATCAGTACAACAACAGTCATATTTTCCATTCACAAGTGAATTCCCGTCACTTAAACTGTTGAGTACTTATTTTACTGTTGAACTATCTACAAAAAAACTTAACACTTCCTGCAACCAGAAACAGGAGGGATTAAGCACTGATTTGCTGGCCTTTAATCTGAAACATCTGTGCAGAAGGTGCAGAGTCTCACTGACAGGAGGAAATAGTTATACTGTATTGTGTAGGTGGAATTTCTATTAGAGTCAGTTCTTTATAAATACACATTATACTGAATACAACAGTACAGTACAACAGGTAAACATGGAGGAAGTGTTGAGTTTGAGTTAAAAGCAACAAATAAAAAAATGGGAAGACTTGATACTCAAATATCATGACATGTACTCAAAAATTAAGTTTCTCCAGTTCTCTGTAGAACTGAGGTCAATACTGGAAAATCTGTGGCATATAATAAAATATCCCAGAGGAATTATATGACAATGTTAAAAGATATTTGCTACCATTACTATTATTAATAGCTCTAGTACTAAGTATCTAATTAAATATATCAATGTACAACTGTGAACAAAGCAATATATAAATCTTACCCTTTTCACTGGATCAATGTAAATCTTGGTGAAGAACAGCTGGTCACTGTCGTTGTCTTTTCCTTTCCAATCAGCAACCATTTCTCTGATGTTGGGAAGGTAGCCAATGAAACCTGAGGATAGAAACAAACCCAAAGGAAACAGACAGGAAGTGACAATGCAAGTCATACCCATTTTCATTTCCCTAATCTTAAGGATGAACTCAAAATTAAGTCCTTTGTTTTAAATTGCCATTACTAATGACTGCTGCAGGGTTTAAATTTGGGCTCAGCCCAGCAGTGACGCCCGAGTAAAGACCTCCTGTTGCTCTGCTAGAGAAACAAACGGCCACAGTCCTTTTTTCAAACATCAAGCATGTCATTAAGACAAGACTAAAATCTACAGCTGAATCTACTGTGTACATGAACATAACAGTCTTAAGAGATGTACATGGTAATAAATAGTGAAAATATATATATTTTTTTGCGCTTCTGGTTCCCTGGTCTCAAAGTCAATGGTGCTATAAATGACTTTTCTGTTAAATGACTGAAATAAGGTCTGTGGTTAACAAAAGCTTCAGACACCTTCATGTCTTATTTTATAACATAAAATAGGTCAATAAATACTGAATGTTTGAATTCAAAAGTGTTTTTACGGGCTTTAAAGAAACTTTATGGTACTTTTTAACTAAAAAGAACAGCTTCAAAATAATGTTGATGGTACAGTGTCTTGTAATGGGGTGATTGGTGATTGTGTGTCAGCCACTCCGCGCCCCCATCACTTGTTTCTTCAACATACAACACTCATTACACATAACATTGTTATGGTGTGGCTTTGTCACATTTGACAAACTGTTATTGACCTGCGCTTTGTATCTGAAATAGTCGGGGGGCACCAAATTGCACAAAATGTCAACTTCACATAATGTTGCATTAAGAAGTTGGTTGCTAACAAGTGGTTAAATGAGATTACAGAGGTTGTCTGGGACATCTACTCACTAGTCCGTCTTTACGCAGCTCACAGTGAACACAGCCAGACCTGGACTGTACAACACAGCCTCTATCAAGATGGAAGCCATTTTGATAAAGGTGAATACAACCCTTTTTGCCATTGTTGGGCCTAATGTCAGTGTATAGGTGAGATGAGAGCAAGATACAGTAAACAGTATGTGAAAACATACAAAAAAAGACTTAAACATTAAATTTTGACTTCATGGGAACTTTAAACTGGATGAGTACCTTTGGTTTGTTTGTTTGTACCTGATCTCTTCCTAAAACCTTAAACTAATTATTTGATTTCTAAGAGCACTACACAGACTGGGAGTAAGCACTTCCGGAAAAAACAAATTATGGGGAAAAAATGACATCATGTGAAAAAATGAAGCCATATGGGCTGCCCCAGCTGTGTGACTGACAGCACTGGTGGACGTACCCCCAGAGCCCAGGAACCTGTTGCCTTCCCTGACATGGGGGTGTTTGTCCTCCATGTGTCTGTCAGGCCAGATGAGGCTCTCGGAGGAGAACACCACCTTGTGTCTGGTCTGCTGGAACTTCTTCAACAGCTCTTTAGGACCCGAGGCAAAAACCACGTCGTAGCTGTGTCAAAGGGAGTATAAATAGAAAGAAAGGTTATTGCACTGTGTGGCTCAGCGGTGTGTGAAGCCAGTGGCATAGTTAAAACAAATGAGGGGGTTGACTTTATGAGATCTCAGCATTCTTTATTTGGAGAGTTGAGTTGCAAGCGTTTGTGTTTACTGGCATAGAAGGAACTGAAAAAACACATCCAATCTCTCTTGATACAAGTATGTGTGTTTTTAAGAAACAAATCAGTGGGTTTGCATGTTTTAGTCGTTTTACAGAAACTCCCATATATGACTTTTATACAGTAATTTTTGTGTTGCATTTAAGATATAGTTCAACTATTTGTGAAATATAATTATTTGTTTTTTTTCCCCCTGTTCCATTTCATCCATCTCCCAATGTAAAAGAGAATCTTCAAACTGAACTGATACTGAATCACATTGTCACTGACCACATCAGTAGCTTTGCAACAGCAATTCAGTGACTGCCTTCACAGTGAGGTTGCCAGGTCAGAGTAAATGAACAGTTTTGGTCGTCAAGAAATACATGTGTACAGGTTAAACATGCTAATCCATTAGCTTTGGAGCTGTTGGTAGTTGAATTTTGAACTTTGGACGGAGTAAGATTAACTGTTACCCCCTGCTTCGAGTCTTAAAGGTTAAGCTAAGCTAACCATATCCTGAATCCTAACTAAGTCAACTAACATTACAGCTTGGTCTAGGAGGAGGCCATTAGTGTTTACATCCCACCCTGTCACATGCACAATAATCTTGGTCATGAATAGATAAACACTTTCTTCTGCGCTGTAAAATAGTACAAAAAAAAAGTACCTACATAGGCTACCTACCGGTTAATGATTTTCTGGAAAGAGACATCACTGTTAAGTTTTTAAAAGTTAAACTATATTTGTGAGAAAGCAGACATGTCTACAGCCAATATTGGACAAAGAGCAGAACAGGCAAAAGGAAAAATATGTTTTAAATATTGGGGTGAACTGTCCCTTTAACTAAGACACTTGAGATTGAGATCTATCTGAACATGCTGTACATGCATATTTCCCAAAATTGATTGAACTGATTTGAGTGATTTTTGCTAGTCCAGGGGCAGGGAATACTATGAAACGCCTAATAGACAACATGACAAGAAAACAACCAAATTATGACATGGCATAAATTTATGGCATTCTTCCTACACTTGAATCAAAAAATCATCACGGGTCTGCGAGAAAAGAGTGACTGACATATCCTCCACATATAACTTCAGAAGATAAGATGAGATAGAACTTTATTAATCCTAAAGGAATTTCTTGTGCCAGGGATTGCAAAAGATGTTTTAGTTAATCTAAAATGCAATGAATGGAAAACAATGGTGGCTTGGAAGACTAGAGAAATGCATGTTCTTCCAAAACTCCTTTGTACCAGGGTGTTACTCTGGCCATCACTTCACACACTGGGAAACTGCACCAACAGTGAAGACACTGTACCTTTCAATAAATAGGATGATTTTGTCCTGTTTCTTCATTTCCTCCAGAGCTGTCTTCAGGAGTCGTACTTTCTGGCCTCCTCCTGGAGCTGTCACATAGTCACCTCCCTTCCATTTCTGACCTTGTCCCAGAACCTTCAAACACGCATACATCAATTGCTATTTGATGAAATGAATGTAAAGATATTCATCCTCAAATACTTTTCTCTTCAGATAATACAATAAAAAGATCCAAGTTTTACTTCTTTTTGACAAAAATAGTGGCTTACTTCTGTGACCCAAATGCATTGAAATTGTCTTAAATGTAAAAACAATGATTACATGAGAGCCAGGACTACAACTTACAATAAACAGAAATTTGTTTCATTTTAAAGCATAGACAGAGAGGCTTTCATGGCTAGAAAGCAGCAGAGGAACTTGCTGCAGGACTCCTACCTTGATGGTGTAGTTAAAGTGTTTAGCCGACTTCAAGAAACGCCTGAAGCCATCAGTCTCTTTGGTTGCGACTGTCAAGACTAAGAGATTGTCTGAAAGACACAACGTTAAGAAAAATCAGAAAATGATAGATCTTTTGCCTTAAGCAAAAAGCAGTGTTAACTGACAGTTAATAAAACTGTGTGTCTCTTGATTGTACATGGTGGGAGTCTGACATAGTAACCAACAGAAAAAAACACTTTACAGTAGTAGATTTATCTATAAAGCATCTATCGATCTATAACCATCTATCTCTCCCCCGATCAGAAAACTAAACTTTTAACACAGGCATTCACTAATAGAAAGAGAAACAAGATAAAATATTAATACAGGGTTCACCTTTGTTGATATTGTGGAGTACATTATAGGAGCAAATCCCCAAGAAATTCTTTATTAATCAAACTGATTAAAAGCAAAGTGACAGGCTGTTGGATGTTATTAAGCTTTAATGACACAAATGTTAAAAACACATTTGTTGATGAGATTAATTATCTATTATATTGGGCAGTGGATTTCTATCTTTGAATCTGGCTGAGTAACCTTATCATCTCAATCTGTTGTTTCCCGCCATCTCTATACCATCACTATGTAACGAACACATAAAATGGCCATTGCTATCATGTGGATCTCTCGCTGTAGGCGTGCTAATTGAGTACTATATGCAACCACTATGCTGTAGTATTTACATACGCGGCCCATCCCTTCTATTTTCAAGTGTCATTGTCTCAAGATTTCATAAAGGATGTAGACATTATCTGTTCACATTTTGATGACATGTAGCTTTTAACTGCAAATATTTAAAGAAGTGTTTTTTTAAGGGATTTGATATCTCAGACATAACTGATCAAAAGAAAGCAAAACTCTGTCTCTACATTTATCACCGAAACCACGCGGCCAAAACAGAAAGTTGTGATGACGCAAACAAAAACCGCGGCCAGCACACGCTTGTCTAGATAAGCGCCAACATGTCTGCAGTGTGGACGTATCTCAATATATCTGAGAAAGACCCACGGATATGATGGAAATGATCAAGGCCGCAATGGATGCGGAGAAACCGCAGGAGTATGGAGGACTAAACCTGACAGAAGTATAAATAAATAAATAAATGTATGATTAAATAAATACTGAAATAAATACTGAAATAAATGAATGGATAAATAAATGCATGAATAAATATATAAATAAATACAGGAATAAATAAATAAATGCACAAATAAATAAATAAATGTATAAATGCATAAATAAATTAATAAATAAATTAATTAATAAATAAATAAATGCTGAAATAAATGTATACATAAATAAATAAAAGTATAAATAAAAGAATAAATGCTTTATATTTCTGTTCACCTACATTTATTTATTTATGTATTTCTGTGTCCATAAGTTAATGAGGAGGTAGGAGGTCCTAACCTCAGTCAAGAGCATGATTGGTCAAATCGGAGAGCCAGACAAAAGGAAACGATTCCTGATCCCAAGCCTCGCTCTCTGTAACGTTGTAAACCAGCTACAGTTAGCTTAATGGCCTCGACCGGTCTGACAGGTTAACTGGCGTTCATTTTAACTTGCGAGAGTCCCAGGTGTGCTGGTGGTGTGGTTTGAGAATCCCGTTTGGAGAGGGGCCCTCGGCCATGTCCGCTAACCAGGAAAAACATTCTGCTCATCGCTCCAAGTCATGTATATGTGTATTCGTTTTGACATGGCTTGAACACTACTATTCCACACGGAGGGCTGCGACCTGCAAACCACTGTTAGACGAGCGCTACGGAGCACAACTCGTCCAAAAGTGCATGTTGTCGGTCTCATATCTTTGTACTTATATCTGTACTCTCAAATAACTCATGGGTGGAACAGGCTGAGGCATTTGTTCATGCCGAGCGGCAGTCTGCAGAGTATGTTGACATCCAGCCCGAACTCAGCGTGAGGTCAGTCAGCTGTGGCAAAGCGTGAAACGTTCAGATCAACCCGTGACACAAACACCTGTAGCGACAATGGTTCATAGGAAAGCCCAGACATGTATCTCACTCTTGATGGTAACAGGTGTCACAAGTTAACCTGGACGCTGCACTCTCAGCGCTACAGCGAGCAGCTAACAGCTAAATGCTAACAGCGGACTCCACGCCGCTCTCAAGCCACTCGGCGTGAACAAATGCCTCATACTGTTCCACCAATGAGTTTTTTGAGAGTACAGACATTCACGACAGAGATATGAAACCGTCAACATGCACTTTGGGACGATTTGAGCTCTGTAGCGCTCGTCTAACAGTGGTTTGCAGTTCATAGCCCCGGTATCTCTGTGTGGATAGAAGTGTTCAAGCCACAGACTAGGTCTAAATACTTTTTCACTGTAGGTCTGCTGTCTATTCGGTTGTATTTTTCTATAATTGTTGTTTGTTAAAAATATGTCAATCTAAAATCTAAGGGTGTATGCAAACATGTTTAAAGCCGAAATTGCTAATTGAGTACTATATGCAACCACTATGCTGTAGTATTTACATACGCGGCCCATCCCTTCTATTTTCAAGTGTCATTGTCTCAAGATTTCATAAAGGATGTAGACATTATCTGTTCACATTTTGATGACATGTAGCTTTTAACTGCAAATATTTAAAGAAGTGTTTTTTTAAGGGATTTGATATCTCAGACATAACTGATCAAAAGAAAGCAAAACTCTGTCTCTACATTTATCACCGAAACCACGCGGCCAAAACAGAAAGTTGTGATGACGCAAACAAAAACCGCGGCCAGCACACGCTTGTCTAGATAAGCGCCAACATGTCTGCAGTGTGGACGTATCTCAATATATCTGAGAAAGACCCACGGATATGATGGAAATGATCAAGGCCGCAATGGATGCGGAGAAACCGCAGGAGTATGGAGGACTAAACCTGACAGAAGTATAAATAAATAAATAAATGTATGATTAAATAAATACTGAAATAAATACTGAAATAAATGAATGGATAAATAAATGCATGAATAAATATATAAATAAATACAGGAATAAATAAATAAATGCACAAATAAATAAATAAATGTATAAATGCATAAATAAATTAATAAATAAATTAATTAATAAATAAATAAATGCTGAAATAAATGTATACATAAATAAATAAAAGTATAAATAAAAGAATAAATGCTTTATATTTCTGTTCACCTACATTTATTTATTTATGTATTTCTGTGTCCATAAGTTAATGAGGAGGTAGGAGGTCCTAACCTCAGTCAAGAGCATGATTGGTCAAATCGGAGAGCCAGACAAAAGGAAACGATTCCTGATCCCAAGCCTCGCTCTCTGTAACGTTGTAAACCAGCTACAGTTAGCTTAATGGCCTCGACCGGTCTGACAGGTTAACTGGCGTTCATTTTAACTTGCGAGAGTCCCAGGTGTGCTGGTGGTGTGGTTTGAGAATCCCGTTTGGAGAGGGGCCCTCGGCCATGTCCGCTAACCAGGAAAAACATTCTGCTCATCGCTCCAAGTCATGTATATGTGTATTCGTTTTGACATGGCTTGAACACTACTATTCCACACGGAGGGCTGCGACCTGCAAACCACTGTTAGACGAGCGCTACGGAGCACAACTCGTCCAAAAGTGCATGTTGTCGGTCTCATATCTTTGTACTTATATCTGTACTCTCAAATAACTCATGGGTGGAACAGGCTGAGGCATTTGTTCATGCCGAGCGGCAGTCTGCAGAGTATGTTGACATCCAGCCCGAACTCAGCGTGAGGTCAGTCAGCTGTGGCAAAGCGTGAAACGTTCAGATCAACCCGTGACACAAACACCTGTAGCGACAATGGTTCATAGGAAAGCCCAGACATGTATCTCACTCTTGATGGTAACAGGTGTCACAAGTTAACCTGGACGCTGCACTCTCAGCGCTACAGCGAGCAGCTAACAGCTAAATGCTAACAGCGGACTCCACGCCGCTCTCAAGCCACTCGGCGTGAACAAATGCCTCATACTGTTCCACCAATGAGTTTTTTGAGAGTACAGACATTCACGACAGAGATATGAAACCGTCAACATGCACTTTGGGACGATTTGAGCTCTGTAGCGCTCGTCTAACAGTGGTTTGCAGTTCATAGCCCCGGTATCTCTGTGTGGATAGAAGTGTTCAAGCCACAGACTAGGTCTAAATACTTTTTCACTGTAGGTCTGCTGTCTATTCGGTTGTATTTTTCTATAATTGTTGTTTGTTAAAAATATGTCAATCTAAAATCTAAGGGTGTATGCAAACATGTTTAAAGCCGACACTAATGTGTCCCGATATAAGTGCCTTTGTTACTCTTTGTATACACATCAATAAAAATATGAAACAGAGAAGTGTTCAAGCCACGTCAACACGAATACACATATACATGACTTGGAGCGATGAGCAGAATGTTTTTCCTGGTTAGCGGACATGGCCGAGGACCCCTCTCCAGATGGGATTCTCAAACCACACCACCAGCACACCTGGGACCCTCGCAAGTTAAAATGGAAGCCAGTTAAATTCATTACTAAACCAGAGCTACATGAATAACAAATGTCAACAACTGCAGCTAACAGTTACCTTAGCGGGCTTGCTGGTAGTCAGCAACATTCCTGTACAGGAATCAGTGCCGCTAGTAAGGCGGAAGTAGTAGACCCTCATCGAGCACACTCCTGTAACCAATCATGCTCTTGACTGAGGGTAGGACCTCCTACCTCATTAACATATGGACACATAAATACAGAAATAAATAAATGTAGGTGAACAGAAATGTAGAAATAAATATAAAGCATTTATTTATTTATTTATTATTTTATTTATTTATACATTTCAGCATTTATTTATTTATGTATTCATTTATATATGCATTTATTTATTTATGCATTTATTTATTTATACATGTATTTATTTATTTATGCATTTATTTATTTTTTCATACATTTATTTATTTGTTCATTTATTTCAGCATTTATTTATTCATTTATTTATGTATTTATATATGAATTTATGCATTTATTTATTTATACTTATGTCAGGTTTAGTCCCCCATACAGGAAAAGGAGAGCAGAGCGCAGAAAAAAGGACTCGTCTCTCTGCACCAGATGAGGGGCATGCACCCTTGTTGTCTGATATGCTTTCCTGACATTGCAAAGATGGCATGCAGAGAGTGTTCAGCAGGGACGTGCACATGATTATAGAGGGGCAGGGGCTCAAAGTCAGAAAAGGGCAGTACGTGCGTGCATAGCGCGCGCCAAACTTTTTTCAGGCCTTAATAACACAATATGTATATTAATTAATGTAAAATTAATAAACAAAGTACTTATAGAAAGCTAACTTCTTAGCTGTGTATCCTGTGTAGCTGTGAGTGACATGCAATTGCCATTTCTTTTATGAGTTTATTCACATTATCATAATACTGAGGCTTAGAAGACATGCAATTCAGCTGCAATTCTTAAAAGTGAACACTGGTTTAATATTGGGCTATTTATTGGAGAGCAAGTGCAAACTAGAAATATGGGCTACAAATCTAAAAATGTGACAAAACAAAGAAATGACTACTGTGACTGCTACTGTGAATGTTAGTATGAACAGCAATGTTTACAACAGCAAAGTCACAAGAAGCTCAATATCTAGAAGAAGCTGAAGATTTGTGGCAAGATAAACAGCCACACAGTCAGCTGTCAGATTATTCTTAAGTCTCATTAACAAGCAGCTAGCTTAACAAGGACAAATGGACACTCTTCTGAAATATGACTCATATTTAAGCACGTTGAATAAGACTAGTTAGCTCCCACAAGGAAGTTATGTTAATGGATTTATAAGTCACAAAGGTTCAAGTCGCTCCACTGTCACGTCTCATCTACGTGCGTGGTGGAGTTCTGATGAGGCAGCGGCTTCTCTCTCTCTCGTGTGGCGTTTTCATACCACCTTTTTTTGACATCCCTTTGCACAGCAGGATTTTATTTATTCATTTAAAAAACACACAAAAATTGCACTTTTTAATAGGAGGTAAAAAGGGCAGGGGCTCAAGCACCCCTTGGGCCTTATGTGTGCACATGCCTGCTGTTCAGTGCTGCAGCTCATATTCTCGATGAGAAGAGGAACAGACTTCACTGTGATAAAGCAGAGAACCTACTCTTCATCAAGAAAAAACTGACACTTTACCTAAAGAAGTAGAATGGGCTTGTGTCTAGTGTTTAAATATTTGTTTTCCACTTTGCACATCTGCAATTCTTGGTGCATTTGTTGTTGTTAAATGCCTACGGTTAACATATGGGCTATGGCAATCTTTGTTTTGATACACTGTTATGTTGTAGGCCTACAGAGAAAATATTGTTATATCTTCCAGCAGTTGCAGTCTTGTTCTGAATGCACTTTGTTGTAGTAGTCCTACAAAGAACATTTTAAAATGCACTTGACTTCAATGCATTTTGTGTTTTACTGAGAGAACATATTTAATTGTATAATCTTTCAGCAGGCCAGTCAGTTATAGGCCTGTACATTATTATTTACTTAATGTACACATGAGTGGGGTCAAGTTAAACATTTTATTTTGAATTTTATTTTATTTTGTGCATTGCTGTAATGTCAGTGCTAAATAAATCATTTCATACTTTTGAAATTGATTTATTCTTTGAATTGGAATGCCTTGGTTATAGTGAGGTTAGTACACAGTCATAGCCATAAATGCAATGGTACTAATAATTGGATAATAATTTCTTTCGGTGTTTCGATTTTCAGCCTTGGTTTCCTCATTTTCGGATATCGGTTTCGGCCAAGAATTTTCATTTTGGTGCATCCCTAGTATTTAATGAAATTATAGTAACGTGTTGCCCAAGCATTAAAACCCTTGTTTTCTTTCCGCAAACAACTGTTAATAATAATAATAATAATGATAATAATAATAATTCTGTAATGATGTTTTATACAAAATGGTTATCATACCCTGAAAATCTCATACTGTTGCCACCCTGTTTGTCTCAGGTCACCACATATCATCTTAGAGGAAACACTGTTTTTTTTTTTACATGGTTTCAGAATCAGATATTGTTTGTAAATATATTTCTGGTGACTTTCTTTGTTAATTTTTTTCAATTAATGATTAAACTGAACGATCAAATCACAAGTTATAGACAGCATCTTGCTTAGTCTAAAAAAAGTCTACTGAGTCCAACCTAGAGTGAGTGAACACCATAAATACTGACACCCTGTTCCTGCTGACACTGTGGTCACATTTGTTCACTGTTGCCTTGATGATAAAAGATTTTTAAGGGGGCAGCACAGTTGAATGACATGGCACAGTGAAAAACACATATTCACTTCACCCATAGAGTTAGACCTGAAGTCTCATCTCCATTAGCTATACAAATCTCACTGTTTCACCATATTTGCATAGAAAAAACCTTGTCACTCGTGTCATTTCTAAATATCCCCTTAGGGTGGCTGTACTAAAAGTATCATTATGCATTAAATCTAAAGAAGAAAAAAATATACATTTATAAGAAAAATTTAATCTAATTTTAGCTAAATATTCGTCTAGCACAGACTTGACTGAACATCCTGTTAACAGCAGCACTGGGTCAGAGCTAACTTTTTCATATTGACAGCAGACTGCCCGTCCACGTCAGCGACATGGAAGTCCTCCTCAACACCTACAGCTACCCTTAAATGCGTCTCGTATTATGTACAGTGGGGCATGCTGTCTAACACTTACTTTACTTTGTTTCAAAACGGTCTTCTTAATCAAAAGAAGTTCGAGATATGCTGCAATATGGCGTAGTCGCTGGTTTTTGCGAACTGTAAATGAATATGTTCGGCATCCAGCGACACAATCCAATCCACTATGCATCAACAGACTGCGCTCGTCTAACTGTAACTGAGTTAACTTTAGCCTGCCGCTACAGCTAACACAGTGCACGCCGCAGTTCTCCAGCGGTGCCTATATGGTCCAGTTACTTACTACAGACTCTGCTGGAATGTTCCACCAGACTTTTTTATCGAAAGGTTCTCCTTCACATGAGGATCTGAGGAGTCTCCCCCAGCTCAAATGCTACCATGCGTGCTGCCCCTAAACTGCACTGTTCTCACACATAATGTGTAGAAGGCACGATGCAGAGGGAGCAGACAGAACACCAACATTCCTGACTTACCTTTAGAGATTTGTTGCTCTTCACATACAGTCAGAGGTAAAAGTAAACACACAAAAAACCCTGGGATCAATAGCAAGGGCGCAGGTATCATTTTTGCCGAGTTAAAACTGCACTCTTTTCACCAGTCCCGGTGTAAAACGAACCGTGAACTTTCCCAGCCGAGAGAGAATTTAACAGGACTAGATTAACTCTGCCAGCACCGCCTGCTGCCCCCACCTCCCTCTCTCTGTGTCTGCCTGTGTATCTCTTCCTCTCTGCCCCCTCTCAGACTCTCTCTCTTCCCGTTCAACAAAGTAGTTAACAAAGCTGCAAAAGAATGAAAGTAGTAAAGCGGCAGTAAAACCAGATATTTAAGTGTTCGGATTAATGCTTTTTATCACTCAGGTTTGATGCTCTGATTTGTCTCATGTTGAAAGTTTTTACATCCGCAACGCCCACTTCCAAAATGGGAAAATAAAGCTCATTGGAAATGATGACCCAGCTGTTCGGTGAACATGAGCACTTGCACGTAGCCTGTGCTCCTTACACAGAGGAGCCTTTGCTTGTATTGAATTCCTACCATATGTGAAACTTCAACAACTGTAACTACAAAATTAGATTTTTTATGACAGTAGAAACCTTTAGGGAGCAACACTGTAACATGAAAAGAGAAAATTCTGTTGGGCCTCATTCACATTACTAAATATCAGGAATATTGTGTAAGGAAATAAAATTCAACACCAGCACAAAATGTTTCCTCGAAAACGACATTTGAACTTTTCTGAAAGCTGCAATAGTTCTGCAGGAGTCAGGGAGACCAGGTTGTAAGAAACAGCACCACCTTCACCAGGAACAGATGGCCTGAGGGGATGACCCGAGAGTCACTTGAAAAATGTGATGTATGACCACTTTCACCCTGGCCTTCATGTCAAATTTATAGCTTTGTGATATTTATGCAGATTATACTACCAAGACACTGATTTTAAGTTAAGAAATTATTATTATTTTGATGAGAGTAGACACTGTTCTGTTAAAAGTAGATTAATGTAAGATCATTTTATTTTAAGGTTAAAAAAAAGTCACGGAATGTGACTTTAAGACAGCTGCCCCATGTTGACTCTGACACCAGCCATAAAGTCTTCAGTGTGCAGCAAAACGATGTCCTGACTGGTTACTTGACTGAGACAGCAGACTGGTATTTTGGACTCAGCCCAATTTCTAAGCATCTGACAGTTAAGTTAAACCCTAAATATGAAGTGGTTACTAGTGTATGTATTATTCTTTTCATGTGTTTGTATTCAGGTTATATTTTTTACCTTTTCATAGGTCCGAATTTTGCATATCAACTTACAGCTAAATACAACACGAAGCACCAGTCATGGGGTGAGAACAACATAGCAGGTCCTGATTGGTTCTCAGTACGGATGTGCATCTTTAACACTGAGGCAATACGATACGCATCTCAATACACTGCCAACGATATGATACATTAAAGATTCATATAAAACAACCACCAATAAGATATGATACGATTCTCCCTCTTACTGCGATACAGTGTGATACTTTAAGATTTGATTTAACACAATGCGATACAGTGCAATGCGATATGATGTGATATGATATGATGCGATGCAGAAGAATTTTGTACAATGGAATACAAAGTGGTACAGATAGTTCCTGCTTGTTCTTTATTTCTACAGTGTGCTTCACATTTTTAACAGGGACAATGGGACAATTTCCTAAACTCAAAACAGTGGTGCCTTTGGCAGTTACAAGCTGCTGAATGAATGCAAAAGTAGAACAGATTGCTGTACAGTTAAACAGTTAGTCTGCATTTCTACAGTTTGCTTCACACTACAGGAGGGGACAACTCAGCCCTAAACAGAAACAGTGCTGCTCTTCCTATGAGCAATTATGATAAATAACAAAACATTTTCACACAGGCACACATTACAACTTCCTCCAAAAGCAAAATGCTTGAAAATGATGAACTAAGGGCATATATTACCGTATTGACTCGAATATAGGACGAGGTTTTTTTTGGATGAAAATTATGTGGAAAAAGTGGGGTCGTTTTATAATCGGGGTCTAACCGTTGACACATGCTGATAGTTGTCTGGGTCGCTACACGACCACAACAGCAGAGGGCGCCAGCTTATTGTAGAGAGGTCACTGACACTGTGGCTGGGTTATCTGTCAATCACAGCGGAGAAGAAGTGACAGGAGATGAAAAATGGAGAGACGCGGTGATTTTACGGAGCAAAGTGGATCAAAAGTGTGGCAAGTTAACAGACATCTGAGGCGGAGCTATGATGCTGATTTTAAGATAATGGAGCAGCGGAGGCGCCAAACAACTGTCAGCCAGCCAAGAAATATGGAGTTATGGAGTGTAACGTCCGAAGATGGCGGGTCCAAAAAGATCGTCTGAAAACGCTAACAGTAAGAGAAAAGCTTATCGTGGTCCTCTAAGCGGCCGCTTCCAAGAGACTGACAGGAGGGTATGTGACTTTGTTATTGAGAGTGAGAGCCCTGCTAGACCCTCTTTAATTTGCTTACCAGCCCCACTTGGGAGTTGATGACGCTGTCATCTACCTGCTGCAACGAGCCTATTCGCACCTGGATGGTGGAGGAGGCACTGTGAGAATCACATTCTTTGATTTCTCTAGTGCTTTTAACACCATTCAGCCATTGCTACTGGGGGAGAAGCTGCGGGTGATGGGTGTAGACGACACAATGATCTCCTGGATTACTGACTACCTGACAGGCAGGCCACAGTTCGTCCGTATGGGCAGTGTTCTGTCTGATGCGGTGGTTAGTGATACAGGAGCTCCACAGGGGACTGTACTGTCTCCTTTCCTGTTCACCTTATACACCACTGACTTTCAGTACAACACCGGGTCGTGTCACCTGCAAAAGTTTTCTGACGACTCGGCTGTTGTTGGGTGTATAAGTGAGGGACAGGAGGAGCGGTACAGGGCACTGGTAGACAACTTTGTGGAGTGGACTGGACAGAATCACCTGCGGCTGAACATCAGCAAGACCAGAGAGATGGTGATAGATTTCAGGAAGAAGAGGAAGAAGGCTTTCCAACCTCTGTGCATTCTGGGAAGGGATGTGGAGGCGGTGGAGGATTACAAGTACCTGGGTGTTACCATCAACCACAGACTGGACTGGAGATCTAACACTGAAGCTGTTTACAAGAAGGGGATGAGCAGACTTTACTTCCTGAGGAAGCTGAGATCCTTCAACGTGTGCAGCAAGATGTTGGAGATCTTTTATCAGTCTGTGGTGGCCAGTGTACTTTTCTTTGCTGTGGTTTGTTGGGGAAGCAGCATTGGAGCCAGCGACACCAACAGACTCAACAAACTGATCAGGAAGGCTGGCTCTGTGATTTGCTGCAAACAGGACACTCTGGAGGCTGTGGTGGAGAGGAGGACACTGAAAAAACTGTTATCCATCATGGATAATCCTCTCCACCCTCTCCAACTCACACTGGTCAGACAGTGGAGCACCTTCTCCGGAAGGCTGCTTCAGCTTCGCTGTCGTAGCAATAGATACAGGAAATCTTTCCTGCCACAATCCATCACTTTATACAACAACTCTCTCACCTCTGCCTGACAGAGAACTCTGGTCTCTCTACTGTTTTGTTGTATATATTATTATTGTTATAGTATATTTTGCATATTTTGTTTTGTTGTATATATTATTATTGTTTATTGTTTATAGCACACTGTGCACTGTATATATACACTATGTATATATTGGATTCTATTTATGTTATGTACAAAGTGTTTTATTTGCGGACCCACTACTGCTGTAACAAAATAATTTCCCAGTCTGGGATCATTAAAGTAATTCTATCTATCTATCTATCTATCTATCTATCTATCTATCTATCTATCTATCATATTGGCAGTAACAGTCCCCATCTCGCAGTATAGGCTACTTAATTCAAATATCAAATCCAGATGTTTTTTTTAAGGTTCTTTTTTAGGAATATCAATTGATCATTATGATCAGAGTGAAGGAGAATGCATTGGGCAGTAACAATATCACTCGCTGTGCTTAAGACATGCTCAGATGATACACTCATATCATCAACTTAACTCAAAACAGTGGTGCCTTTTGGCAGCTACAAGCTACTGAATGAATGCAAAAGGTGTACAGATTGCTATAGTTAAACATATCTCCGATTTTAGAGTTTGCATCACACTATGAACATACAAATACTGTGTATCTGTGAAAACTTTGTACAGTTTATATATATTATATCGACACACGTGTATATACATATATTTATATATACATTTCTCCTCTATTCTTACAGTGTTATTTTATTTTATATCATTTATGTATATGTATATTTAACAGTGCTGTGTGTGATATGGAACTTCAATTCCCCCAAGGGAACCTCCCAAAGAGATTAATAAATTCATGTCTAAGTCTAAGTCTAAGGAGGGACAACTCTAAACAGAAAGTGCTGCTCTTCCTATGAGCTATTACATAAATAACATAACATTTTCACACGGATACATATAACAACTTCCTCCAAATGCAAAATGAGTGAAAATGATGAAGTAAGGACACATTGGCAGTAACAGTCCCCATCTTGCAGTGTAGGCTAGTTAATTCAAACATTCAACCCAAGTGTTTCTTTTTAAGGTTCTTTTTTAGGAATATCAATTGATCAACATGATCAGGGTGAAGGAGACTGTGTTGGGCAGTATCAATATCACCCACTGTGCTAAAGTCACGCTCAGATGATACTCTCATTGCTGGAATGGACAAGTAGCTCTTAGCCAAGACTGAAAGCAGTGGTGGTTCAAACTGCTTTTTCCACCATTGCAACATATCACCATCTAGATCTAAAGAATCCTTATGTCTGTATTTCAAGATTTCATCCTTAGCTTTCTCCCTTATGGTCTTCAGTGGTGCTCTCGTGGTGAGGAAATCCCCAAACAGTTGGCCCAAGGCAGTCTTCTTTTTAGAGGCATCATCTATTAGTGGAAGAAATTAGATGAGGGGAACTTCGTGATATTTACTTCTCTTGTTAAAATATAAGTGCAATGTTTAATCTGAATACAATTCCAAATCTAAATGTTAAATCTAAGTGTTAAATATAAATCTAAATATTAGATTCAGAGTTGTCAGCGATCTAATGTCAGTCACGTCCCCTCACCATGCTGTCATGTTACCTGCCACCATGTCAAACGACTAAGCTGGAAACATTGGTTCGTTATTCAAACATCACTCCTCTGTTTATTACTCCTCCTCTCCTCTTTCATCTCTCCTTTCCATTTCGGCACATATTTTACATTAGTAACGTCACTGATTTTGCGACATTTCCGGTTGCTGATTGTCGTTTTGCTTTACGACAGTTGTGACATACCAGAAGTGTCAACCGCTGGCTGCAGAGTTGTTCGGAAACACAGGTGATGTATTTTATTTGAAGAGAAGCAGAGAACGAAATTACATGAGATACAACAACTTTACGACTGTCATACACACCTGCTGAAGGACACGACGATAACCAAGATGCGAGAAACAACAATACATTTTCGACAGCTTTCGTTCACAACGCTAGCTATCAAGCTAAGCTAACTTAGTCGGAAGCTAGCGAAGCCAGTTTGTCAGCTTTCGACCTAGGGAACATGTTTTGAGTGCGAGCAAATTCCATGTGACATCCTTGTACTCTCAACATAAGCACCCTGGGGGCAGTCTTCAGACACGGACTCATAGCTGGGCTTCCATTTAAACGCACAATGTGGCTACAACAAAGACTGAAGGGGCTGCCGGGCTTGTTGTCAAGCAGCTGGGCAAGAAGACTCCTAATAGGACTGCTGCTCTTCCTCATTTTCTACTGGTACCTGGGAGCAGAGCGCAGACTGAGGTTCTTCGGCGGTCCGGCCATGCCCGGAGGGCCGGCAGGACAGTGCCTACTGGCTGAAATTCACAGGTGGAACTCTTTAGTGGAGCGGGGAGAGGGGATATACAGTACACCTCAGGAACAACTAGATACACCCTTTGTATCAGGTAACGGCCATATTCTGATTGACATTAACTCTAATAAACTGTGGGTAGCGTCGTCTTCACAGCCTGGCTCGGCTCCGGTCCACCAGACTGAATACTCACCGAGGGTCGGCGTCCATCTGGAGGGGAAGCGGGCCGAGACTCAGGCTACCATGCTGTGGTTTCGGAAAGGAGCCATTCTGTCAGTCCGCTGTGCGTCACCAGCCGCCCTGCAGTCACCTCGGGATTGTGTCACCACCAGAGAGGAGTTTATAGCACACAGAAGCAGACCCAACGTCTATCTCCAGAGAATCCATATCAACAACCTGTCTGACAGGGCCGCATCCATGGATGTTTCCTCTGAAAACCCCTCCTTTGGTAGCAAGTTCTCAACCAGTGTGGAGAAACTTGAGGACAGGGAGATAGTGCTCTCCTCTGGTAGAGTGCTAGTGGAGAATAACCGGATGGTGCTGGTGGTGGTGGTCACCAAAAAGATGAACAGCAGGATCCAGGTCGCTGCTAAATCTGAGTATTCAGACAACATCCTGTCAGTGGTGTGGACCTCAGAGCCCATTGAGTCCTCCAAGCAGGAGGAAACCTTCAGCATCCTCCGAGATGGAGCCAAAAAGGAGCTGGTAGAGCTGCTGAGGACCGATGTAGACAAATTGGTTGTTGATCACCAGCAGGCCTGGATGGACCTCTTCATTTCAGGTGAGCTGAGGTTGTAGCAGCAACTGGCTCTGGGTTTAAAGAAAGTTGAATCCATTATTACCTACTACTATCTATACATGACTGGCGGAACATTGAGAAATCTAAAACAGTTCAGCACACCCTAGAGTAGAGTGGTTTGTTAAACTGACTAACATAGCATGAGCTGCGAAGGACATGCAGTGCCTTGCAAAAGTATTCACCCCCCTTGAACTTTTACACATTTTGTCACGTTTTAACCACAAATGTAAATGTATTTTATTGAGATTTTATGTGATAGACCAACACAAAGTGGTGCATGATTGTGAAGGGGAAGGACAATGATACATGGTTTTGAATTTTTTTTACAAATAAAAACCAGAAAAGTGTGGTGTGCAAAAGTATTCATACCCCTTTAGGCCCTGTTTACACTAAAGGAAGACGCAGATATTTCCCTGCCGTTAGGCCTCTCATTTCCACGAAAAACCCAGTTTTTATCACAGAAAAAGATTATTTCTAAAAACTCCGGCCAAAGTGGAGATTTCTGATAATGCCGGTTATGTGTTGCCGTGTCAACTGGGAGAATAAGGTTTTAGGTTCTCAAATGTCACATAATGTGCCAGAAAATGCTTAACGTCATGTGAGCGTCTGTCCACATAAACAAACCTCGTGCCATATTTGTTGTTTTTAAAGGAACAGGAAGTCGCTCGTGTTATTCGTTGTAGATTCTGAGGATTCTGATTGGCTTGCATGCTGGGTCCGAAATTAATTTTTTGAATTTTTTGAGCCAAGTGTACTGGTAGATGAAAAAATCCACCAGCCAAGCATTTTTTTTATTGGCCAAAATAATAAATTGGCTTTTTGTGTTACATATACAATAATTTCCATACATTTCATTGAAATAAAGTTTTATGTTGACTAGGGATGTCAACGTCTACACGTGTAAACGGGTACACGGATAACAAATCATAACCGTTTAGAAAAATCAATAACCGTTTACACGTCTTTTTTTCTTCCTCCTCCTCCTCCTCGTTCATTTCTCATCAATATATATAGTATTCAGGGTTTCCCCTACATGTTATTGACTGTGGCGCACCGCCACGGCAAAATAAAAGCCGCCACACCTTAAAAATTCAGGCATAAATAAATCCAGTGGAAATATTTTACCGTCGTCTTCCACCGCAGTCTTTGACGTTAACTAGCATGTTGGATATTTAGCTTGATAGTTAATTAATAAGAGGATTAAAATGTTCACTTAGAGCAGAGTCCTGCACGGGTCATCGCATCCGACCCGTTTTCCGACAGTAGCACAGATTACATTGCGTACCAGAGCCGACCCGCTATAAATTGATACCGACGCCCTAAGGAAAATTGGACGGACGCAATTTTTTAAAGTGAAAGTAAGATAATGTTGCCTGAAAGCTTCAGATAATAACATTAACTAACTGTACACTTAAATGTTCCCACTAGCGCAGTTATCCGCATACATAATAGATGAATGGGGCACAATGTTACGTTGATATAAAAAAAAAAAAAAAAAAAAAAAATCCCGCAGCCACAGCCAGTGTCGCGTCACGTCACTTCAAGTTGACTGGGGGACACAATGGCGGCGGTCAACAAGCGGAGCACTGTATGTTTTTTGAACAAACTGCCAGTGGAAATCAAGTTAAGTGGAGGCTATGTCAGGCAAAGTTGGCTTACAACAACAGCACGGGATCCATGCTTAACCACCTGCGATGGAAACACCCGAACAAGTTGGAGGGAGAGACTGCTGCTGGCATCGGTGCTACCACAACTGCGATAGAAAGAAATCATAAATCTCCGACGTGTAACCAGGTACACGTCGGTTAGAAGCCCCATTTACACGTGTAGAAAAAATTGTAAACGTTGACACCCCTAATGTTGACTACAAACTTAAAGAAGAGGCCAGAACAAAGTTGAAGCATAATTGTTTTTATTTATTATTTATTTATTATTTCCTCTCCACCTCTGCAGTGTGGTGCATGAACTCTTTGGCCTGCTTTTCATTTCTATATGTTGAGCCCACAGTGAGTCCTTTCTTTTCATCCAAACTGAAGTAAAAAAAAAAAAAAAAGCTATTTAATTAAAAATTAACTTACAATAACGTTATACAATGTAGCTGTTTCTTCTCTAATTTTCTCAGCAAAATCTCAGCAAAATAATTGTAAAAAGTGGTCATTGATTATTGAATTTTCATTATGATACAAATGATACTTAAGTGGAAATTTTAAACGCTATTGTGGGATTGCATTTTCATTTTAAAACAAAGATACTTTAAACATGTGCTTCCTAACAGGTTACATATGATAGTGACACTAATTTATGAGAAGCAAAGTTTTCACTAAGGACTTCTATATCTGGCAGATGCCGGAGCACGATGCAGCAATTTAGCTGGATTTAGCACATTTAGCAGACAGGAAGTCAAGCACAGAAATAACACTGTAACATCCGGTTGCTTTTCAAAATAAAACACTCAGTGTTGACACCAGCACACAAATCTCCAAAAAGAGACAAACACAAGCTTTTCTGCTAAACCTTCGGTCGACAACACTTACTGTTGTTGTTTTTATAACACAGACCTATAACTGCGGTCACGAGCCGTAACACAGCCGACACTCATCCAGTGGAAATTCGGGGTTTACGTACTATTGTAGTTCAAACATTTACCCGCCAGTCTGGCGGATAACCTCCTTGATTTACTCACCAAACAGAAAATTTACGCTCCATTGGCGCTTGGCGGGTGTTAATTTCGGACCCTGCTTGCATGGCTTTATCCTTCTCCCTACACTGCCGCCCATAGGTTTGGCATAGTTATAATGGTGCTCAACGGCGTATTTATGTGGGTAAATGACAATTTTTTGTCTTCAGAAGTCACCTAATTAGTAAATGGAGTCCACCTGTGTGTAATCTAATCTCAGTGTAAATACAGCTGTTCTGTGAAGGCCTCAGAGGTTTGTCAGAGAATATTATAGGGCTGGGCGATTATGATAAAAACAATAATCACGATTATTTTGATTGATATTAAAATCACGATTAATAAACACGATTATTCATTGATTTCGAAAAAAGGATTTATTGAGCCACCAAAACTCAACTTTAAATATAACTTTTAGAAAAACAACCATAAATAAATTAGTAAAAAGTAAATGATAATAATATTTGTCTGTTTGCATGATGGCAACACGTACTGCTTGTCCAAAGTGTTGACCAGTGTCTTGAAGCCTGTGTTGCTAACTGTACTGATAAGGCACATGTCCTTAGCTAGCATGAATGTCACAGCCTCCGTTATCTCTCGCTGTCGCCGGGAGCCGGTGGTATATGGAGCGGCATTGTAAAGAGTGTCCTCAATGAAGGACTGTGTTGCGCTGGCTGTGGCTGAAGTTTACGCTCTTGCACTTTTTTGGGTAATTTGCTTCCTCAATACTTTGTCATAGACCACTTTATGGTTAAATAAATTTGTCGTGTTGCCCTGGGGTGCAGACACGATGGTGTGACAAACTTTGCAAACAATCTCCTTCTGCTCCACGTCCGACAATTTGAAACCAGAATGTCTCCAAATGACCGAAGTTGTCCTACATTTCTTTTCAACTAAAGGCTCAGGCTGCCATGTTGTCAATCGCTCGTTCCACAATTGATCCACAAACTTACTGCTGCAGCTGCAGGCAACACAGGTGCGTTCACTGTGCTTTTACAGCGCAGTAATTTGCATACACGACGCGCGGCGGCACATTAATCGTTTTTCTTTGATTACAGTGTTTACTTGATCGTGAGAAGCCAAAATTGAAATCGCGATCAAAATTAGATTAATTGTCCAGCCCTAGAATATTAGTGAACAAACGGCATCATGAAGCCCAAGGAACACACCAGACAGGTCAGGGATAAAGTTGTGTAGAAGTTTAAAGCATGATTATGATACAAAAAAATATCCCAAGCTTTGAACATTTCACAGAGCACTGTTCAATCCATCACCTGAAAATGGAAGGAGTTTGGCACAACTGCAAACCTACCAAGACATGGCCGTCCACCTAAACTGACAGGCCGGGCAAGGAGAGCATTGATCAGAGATGCAGCCAAGAGGCCCCTGATAACTCTGTGGGAGCTGCAGAGATCCACAGCTCAGGTGTGAGAATCTGTCCACAGGACAACTATCAGTCATGCTCTTCACAAATCAGGCCGTTTATGGAAGAGTGGTAAGAAGAGAGCCATTGTTGAAACAAAACCATGCAGCTTGCCACAAGCTATGTGGGGGCACAACAAACATGTGGAGAAGTTGCTCTGGTCAGATGAGACCAAAATTGACATTTTTGGCCTAAATGCACAACACTGTGTGTAGCAGAAAACTAACACTGCACATCACCCTGAACACACCATCCCCACTGTGAAACATGGTGGTGGCAGCATCATGTTGTGGGGACGCTTTTCTTCAGCATGGACAGGGAAGCTGGTCTGAGTTGATGGGAAGATGGATGGAGCCAAAATCAAGACACTCGTGGAAGAAAACCTATTAGGCTACGTTCACACCGCAGGTCTTAATGCACAATTCCGATTTATTGCTCAAATCCGATTTTTTGTTTGGCTGTTCACATTACCTCTTTAAATGCAGCCTGTCTACGGGTTGCTGTGTGAACAGCTCATGCTCCTGAAGTGACCGGCATGCGCAGTTGATCATTGATGACATCACGCCACAGCGGTGTTTACGGAAGCGAACATGGCAACGGCAACCGGTAACGTGGGACTGTATGGCTTAATGCTAAAAACAGTGTGTGGCAGCAGCCGGCAAATTTGTGAGCGGGTGATATCACGAAGGAGGAAGAGGAGAAAGAAAATTCATATTTTAATGATGGCTCTATGCGGAGCAATAGCGGCATCATCCGTACAGAGGAGTACTTGGATGCGGCGTCGGAGCCAGGAGTGGTGGGATCGGGATGTGGCTGGTTACACAGAGCAGGATCACTGCTGTCCTCCATGATTGTTTTGATTATGTTCGTGGCTCCCGCTCGCTCCCGCCTGTGGCACACTTTTTTTTCAATCAACTTTATTTGTCATTCATTTACAAAACAGTGCAGCGCGGGTCAGAATGACGTCAAAGTCGCATTAAATGCGACCTGGCTGTTCAGATTGCGGTCGCATTCAAAAAAATCCGATACGTATCCGATTCAGTACCACATTTAAATGTGGCCTGAATCTGATTGGAAAATGTCAGATTCAATGCGACTTGTGCTGTTCACACTGTCAAAAGCAAATCAGATATGTGTCACATATGAGCGAAAAAATCGGATTCAGGTCACTTGTAGCTGCAGTGTGAACGTAGCCTTATAGTCTGCAAAAGACGTGAGACTGGGGCTGAGGTTCACCTTCCAGCAAGACAACGAGCCTCAACATAGAGCCTGAGCTACAATGGAATGGTTTAGATCAAAGCATATATGTTAGAATGTCACAGTCCAGACCTAAAACAACTTGAGAATCTCTGGCAAGACTTGAACATTGCTGTTTACAGACACTCTCCATCCAATCAGACTAAGCTTGAGCTATTTTGCAAAGAAGAATGGGCAAATATTTCAGTCTCTATATGTGCATCGCTGGTAGAGACTTACCCCAAAAGACTTGGAGCTGTCTTTGCAGCGAAAGGTGGTTCTACAAAGTATTGACTCAGGGGGATGAATACTTTTGCACACCACACTTTTCTGTTTTTTTAAAAAAAAATTAAAATTAAACCCATGTATAATTTTCCTTCCACTTCACAATTATGCACCACTTTGTGTTGGTCTATCACATAAAATCCCAATAAAATACATTAACATTTGTGGTTAAAATGTGACAAAATGTGTAAAACTTAAAGGGAGGTGAATATTTTTGCAAGGCACTGTATTAAGAGGTCAATTTTTACACTGGATAAACTGAAGTTACTTACTATACTGATATATTGACTGTAAAGGCATTCATATAAGAGTGTTTAATCAGTTCACATATTGTAAAATGCAGTTGACTACTGTAGATATAAACTCTGTAGGTATCGATGGTAGATAATGTTCCTTCCTCAAAGACTTGCACTCTTGAAATGTGCATATCCTCTGTTAAGAGCTAAATAGAGCAAAAATAGGAGAGACAGCGAGATCCGGCCAGTGGCATTTGCAGGTAGTGGCAGTCTGTGGCAGTCTGCGACAACCTGTGGCTTGTCCGTGGCATGTCCTTGCACCTGGCAGTGGGAGATGGTGGCAACCTGTGGCATGTCCGTGGCATGTCATGGCACCCGCTCGGTCAGAAATTATATATATATATATATATATATATATATATATATATATATATATATATGTATATATATATATATATTTATATGTATATCTCTAATGTATATATGTATAT